>NW_026898328.1:0-49410 GCF_033153095.1 Gastrolobium bilobum | reverse complement strand
TTTATTAAAATAACAATATTTTAATTTTTTTGCCGCTGTTCTTGCATCCAATAATAGGTATTATTGCCATTCAAGATAAACACCTGTATTATAAATAAATTACTGATTATGGTTAAAAAAAATTCCTCCCTTCTCAAGACTAACATGACAACATATTAATGTTGAAATCTTATTTTTATTGGATGAATATATCGAGCAATGGGTGCGGGAGCACTTAAAATATTTTTCACTATACAAGAAGGGTAAAGAATTTCTCAAGTCAATGGAGATAAGTTATCTCAGTGAGCCCAAAATGACATTTTGGTGCGGATAGCAAGGTGTTTTTGTAATTAAAATATATTGCAAGGTTATATTAGTCTTTATCATTATAATTTTTTAATCTTATAACCCTAAAACGATGTCATTTTGAGCTCACTGGAGATAACTTTATCTCCGGTGACTTAAGAAATACATACAAGAAGCACAGTTCTCCACAACATTTTTGATAACATAAAAAACATTTCAGATTTTTTTTTCAATTAAAAAAAAAAAAAAAAAATCTTTTTCGGTCTGGTGATTGTATTGTTCGCGTAAACAAGAGACATGGGTGTTACTTATTTAATAAGTTGACTATTGATGCTCCTTTTCTCATCAACAAGCAAACGGAGGCTGATTCATTAATCTTGCAACCCTGCAAGATGATATTTTAGCAATCATATTAGATTTAGATACGCTGCTAACAATCATTGTTTATCTTCTCTCCTATTTTTCCCCCTTCCTTTTATAAGAAAAACCTCTTGTTAAGGATGAGGAAACAAATAATATATATAATAATTTCATCTCTCTTTTATTTGGCCAACCTAGAACCAGCAAATTAATAATCACGCTTCGTGCTCGTAGCTAGGGGTGTGCATGGAGTGGTTTATCATTGGTTTTGACAAAAACCGAACAGAACCAGTTTTAAACAGTTTGATTCTCAAACCGAACCGATATTTTTTAAAACCATTTTTTTAATTTTTCAAACCGGTTCCAAAACTGGTTTGAAATCGGTTTTGATTGAAAATCGATTTTAAATCAAAACCGGTTTTAATTTTCCTTCACGTTATTGTGAGAGTGATTGTAGAAGAACAATTGAATTATTTTAAATTATAAAAAAATTGACCTTCGCTCTCTCAAGATTTATGTTACTAAGAGGTTCATTTGAACTGATGGAGGAATGTATATGTAAGGGTGTTCAAAATGTCCAAAAGAATCAAACCAATCCAAAACCAAAATGCTCCACAATTTAAAAATCGGTATTTTTAAAAATCGGTATTTTTAAAAATCGGTTTCATATGAAACTGTATTTTATTTTATAAATTTGATTTTATCAAACCATAAAATTAATTGGTTATTGGTTATTCATAACCAAACTGCTCTACAATTAAAGAACAAATAAATAAATTCGTTGTGAGTTGTGCTTTTCAATTATCTTTATAGTTTGATAAATAATCAGTTTATAAAATAAAATGCAGTTTAATATGAAATCAATTTTTAAAAATAATCGATTTTTAAAATATAGAGCAGTTTGGTTATGGATTGATTTGGTTCTTTTGGACGTTTTGAACACCGCTACTGATAGCTTCCATGTCAACCTCAACTTCTAAACAATTGAAAAGGTACACAAAATAATTTTTTTTGTGTCACGTTAACCCTACTGATTGAGTCACGTTAACCCTAACATGATACAATTACATTAGTTCCATAAATAATTTTTTTTAAAATTTTAAATTAAAAGGTTAAAAAACCCCTTGAAACTACTGAAGGATAATTAAAAAACTAAAAAGTTATATAGTTATGAGAAGTGTAAAACAAACAAAAGAAAAAAGAAAAAGAAATATTAATAGCTTAAGTGATATTAGTTTTTGAAAGTCATATGTTATTAGTCCTTAAAAATGGAATGGGAAGAGTAAAAGAAAACGAGAAATGTTGCTATTTATAACGTGACATAAACTTATAAGTTGCTTCTGTGTTGGTCTGGTGATTTTAATCATGCATCATTTGCATGCCAAACATAATTGCAAGTCATAGAAAATATTGACAGAAGGCATTATTACTAGGTATGATCTTTGAGAATGACAACTCTTTTCATGGGATATGAAGTTCCAATTAACAAGTAAAATCTGATGTACGGAAACTATTATGACCAGTATGAAAACTGTTGTTTCCTAAATTTGCTTCCTTACCAATTTGGCTAAGCAAGTGAAACTAAATTGTTTCTCTTTTATTCTTTCTTTTGCATTTTATGTTTTAGTTGTATCTGTGGTCTATGCTAGATTTAACAAAAGATTATCCAAAAATGTGTCTTTGAAAGTCAAATAAGTAAGACGTACTGGTAGATTTTGGGAACTTCAAAGCAAAACAAAATTTTAGCTTCAAAATTTTCTTCTTCCAAATAAACAAGACTCATGATATTCCATATTTCATATGATGTTTTCTGATTATATGATGGTCTGTTGTGAAATTTTAATGATGTTTCTTTTCTCTGTTTTGATGCAGGCTGCATTATCTCCATGGTGCTGTTGTAGCTGCAGTTCTCGGAATCGTAGTTGATATGCCAATTGTATCATTTGTTGCCATATGCAAAGGTCCTTACATGCTTTTTAAAGGGTGGAATCATTTGTTTCATGATCTCATAGGTCGTGAAGGCCCTTTCTTGGAGACAATATGTGTGCCTTTTGCAGGCCTTGTTATCCTTCTGTGGCCACTGTCAGTTATTGGGGCAGTTCTGGCATCTGTGGTAGCTAGTATCTTTCCCGGTACCTATGCAGGTCTTGTTGCTTATCAGGTAAATCCTCATATAAGTTTTCAGTACTCATAAATACAATTGTTACCATAGCCTATTATGTTATGTTTGGGTTAGAGTTAGATAACAATTTTCTAATGAGTGAAATACATAGCATTTTGGTGGGTGGCTTACTCGACTGTTCCTATGATTATCTAGACTGATTCTTATTCCAAAGACAGACTGATGGTGAATTGTAGGAAAAATTGGGGATAAGGATAAAAAATAAGTTTTCAACAGTTACTGTCTCTGGACAAATTTCAGCACCAATTCCTAGTTCATCATAGGCAATACCACTCGTGTAAAAGGTGAGTGCGTTTTCTGAGTTTGTACTCAACTCATTTGAGAGGCAAGATGTGAGCCTTAAAGAGTTGACACTTAGAGAGTGTAGGAGAAGTTTGAAATTTCAAAACACCTTGAAAGTAAGCTTCAAGAATGCCTTTCAACTAACATCTTGCATGATAAAGCCATAACACCTTGAAAGTATATTGAAACTATTGATGCATTAATTTCTCTTAGGCATGAGATATGTTTATTTGTTCTGTGAAATGCAGGAGTCTTCTTTCTTGTTGGGCCTTCGGTACATTGTTGCAGCTTTGTCCTTTTATGATGAATACAACAATGATATTCTTGACATGACAGAAGGATCCTGCATCCCAAGGTTTTATTCTGCAGTGCTTCTTGATACATGTTGTTGAGTGACCTGCAATTAATGCTCTTGATTTGTGTTTGGAAGACCTCAATATCGAAAAAAGGCTGAAATGTCAGTGACAGCTACCCATTCAAATTCCTTCTCAAGAACTTGAGGTATTCTTTTTAATATTTTGTGTCCAATGACACATGACTCACATATTACTCTTTTTTTGTTCATGTTTTGCATCATGCTTTGGGGGCTCTACTAAATAAACACTGTTCATAACTTGTGTAGCTGTTGGAGGGCTTGTTCAAGAAATATCATAAGGTGGGAGAAACACTAGTTTCTGTAAGACTAATAACACATGAAGACATACAAGAAGCTATGTCTGGTAAAGGGAGTAGAGTCATTACTATTGGTTTACCAACATATTGCCTTCTCCAAGCACTCTTGTGTTCTGCAAAAGCCAATTCCTCTGGGCTCTGGTATATTGATAAGTAAGTGGAACACTTGCTGCCCCTTTTGCTTCTGATTTTCAAGATTATTTGCTTTTAATCATCTTGATGAAATCATTTTGCTTGCTTCCTTAATACAGGTGATGATATTGAACTAACTACCACAAACAGACCAAAGGAGAATTTTTTTGAATGGTTCCTTAATCCCCTTTTGATTATTAAAGAACAAATCAAAGCAGTGAATCTTTCTGTGTCAGAAGAGGATTAACTTTGCAAATTGGTTCTCTTGAGTGGTGATCCCAATAGGGTAAAAAATTCACTTATTGGCACAGCACCTGAATCTGACATCAAACTTGCTGAACTTGATGCATTGGCTAGAAGGTATATATCTATCGGACCAAATCATGTTAGTTACTTTTAATAAGACTGCGTATAAGAATTATCCTCACTCCTATCCTTACTAGTCGGGATTTAATAGAAAATGATTATTTATATATTTTATTCTCCTTTGATTTTAGTTTCATATCTATTACACAGGCTCCAACGGATCACCAAATTTATCACAAGGTTCCCAACCTACAAGCGGCGCTTCGATTATCTTGTAAAAATATTGTCTAATGAGCTTGCTGACAAGCATGGAGCTTCAAAAATAATCAGATCAAAAAGTGCTTTTCGTCGAATTATTAGTTTGAAATCCTTCAAAGGCACAAGAACTAATGCCGATTCTGATCAAGAGTCTGAACATGCAAGAGATTTGGAAATTTCATAAGAATATCATGTTATATATATATATATATATATATATTATCCTGTAAAACAATGTGTCATATCGGGATGAGTGACCATTTTGTCACACTTGGCAGAAAAATTTACCAGACTGCCACGCCAACAGTAAATTTTGCCAAAATGCCACGCGGCATATTTTGCTACACTATGTAGCGAAATATGTTTGCAAGTAATTCGCTACACAGTGTAGCGAAATATTTCATATCAGGCTGCACAGTCAGCAAAAATGACACGTGTCAAGCAGGCAGAAATTTGCTACACTGTGTAGCGAATTATGCTTGAATTCTGCCTGCTTGACACGTGTCATTTTTGCTGACTGTGCAACCTGACATGGCATATTTCGCTACACAGTGTAGCGAAATATGTTGCGTGGCATTTTGACAAAATTTACTGTTGACATAGTAGTTTGGTAAACTTTTTTGTCAAACATGACAAAATAATCATTGTTCTGTCATATCGTGTATAGTCTTCAATCCATTTCCCCTTTGTGTGCTTTTGTTTAGTGCTATACCAATGACTAGATGTTGTTAGATATAATACAAATGTTATATAGATATAATAATAGTATTCATATATTATATAGATATAATAAAATTGTACGTTTTCCCGTTTTACTCATGAGATTAAAGAGTCTTTTAACAAAACTACCAAGAATAATCTGTCACCTCTGACCAATACATGAAGTGAACATTCTCCACGTGCTTTGCATGCTTTTGAAATGGAATAAAAGTAGCACCTTTAAAAAACAAAATTTTGGTAAATTATAAATTCCCAAAGAAAGCAAGGAAAAAAAAACTAAGTACCGTAAAATCAGTCGTGATAGCAGATTTTTTTCTTCTTTTTTCTGCTTGAATATATCTATATTTTCCAACCAAATTTCCTATATGATAGACCCAAATGACCAAGTCAAATTAATTATCAAATCCAAAGCTCAAATGAGGTAATTGTAAGCCAATCAGCGTATTAACTCTTAATATATGGAAAAGTTTAATTTTAAAGGAACAATGGTGTTTTTTTCAAAAAGTTTTATTCCAAAATTAAAAAATTACTAGTTTTTAAAATTTTAAAATAAATTACTTCAAATACATAATTTATTGATGATTGTGATTTGAAAGGTGACGTTAGTTATTCAAATCTATACCTCTCTTCGTGAATATTTTCATTCTGGTTATCAAAAAGAATAAGGGACAAATTTCATCGTTATATTATGCTGAAGCTATTAAAATATTATTTTTATTATTTATTATTATATTTTAAATCTTCTTTTTTATTTTAAAATAAACTACTTCAAGTTCAAATGAGCACTAATCTGTTGATGTTCTTGATTTAAAGTATTCGGTTCCGTTTTTATGATATATATTTTTATTTATATTCAAAACTTAAAAAATAAATTTTATTAATTATTTTATCATTTATTCATAATTTTTAAACAATATATTTTTTTTTAATTAATCTTTTCTTTGCCAGTTAGCACCTTAATTGATTAGATTGCATTTTAAGAATATATTAATTGTTACTTGTGTACCAATGGTATACTATAATTAAATAATTAAGCATATTCGAAAATGGTCCAACATCTTTCAGTACCACGCTGGATATGGAATTTCCAATGTTAAAGATCAATCAAAGTAGAACGAAAGATCAGCAATTACCTCATTTCCATATATTAAGGACTGTAATGTAACCACCCACTACCTCCATTTCTCATCCAACTCTGGCATATCCAACTTGGCCACTTTCTCTATGCAACATCTATGTATTAAAACTAGCCAATTTCAATAGAGTTTCCACTTTCCACAACACCATAGTGTGCATCTTTCACCAAAAAAAAAAAACTCTGTGCACTTATTCTCCTCTTGCCTTCTCTCATACTTGCAATGGCTTGTTCTTCTTCCTCCATGAGTCTACTTGTGTTTCTCTTAGCCATTTTCTCTGTTCCATAATGTTTCTCTGTGGCTTCAAGTGAGTTCCAAGTTGGAGACACAAAAGGGTGGGTTGTTCCACCAGCCAATGACACAAACATGTACAATGATTGGGCCTCACACAACAGGTTCCATGTTGGTGACACCATTTGTATGCAACTCATCACTCTCCTATATAGTATTCTCTTTCCCATGCACATAACATATAAAAAACACATTTTTCTTCATAAGGAAACAAAAGGGTATATTAATAACCAACTAATTTTTTGCTTTTTTATTTTGTTTTTGTGTAGATTTTAGGTACAAGAAGGACTCTGTGATGGAGGTCGGTGAGGAAGATTACAAGGATTGCAATGCCACTCACCCAACTTTCTTTTCCAACATTGGAAACACTGTGTTCAGGTTTGAACACTCAGGGACTTTCTACTTCGTAAGTGGTGCATCAGGGCATTGTGAGAAGGGACAGAAGATGATTGAGAGGGTGATGGTTCCAGATGAGTCTCTTTCTCAGCATGCAAAGTCTTCTGGGCACCATGATCCTGTTTTGTCAATTGGGGTGTCTCAAATGATCTTCCTTCAGTTTGTTTTTGCATGTGTTGCTTCCTATGTAATTTGAGTACTTCTTATGATGTTAAATTCGGGTGTGTTAGGAATAGTGCATTTTGTTCTTTGTAAAGTCTCTTTCTTTTTTTATTGCTTTTGTTAAGGTCATAGAATGAGCTTGGATTATTATTTGCATGGTAGTGTTGATTTCTATTACGTTGTATTAGACATTTTCATCATTTTATGGATTAATAGTGTTTGTTTTTAACTTTAATTTTTGCTTATGATTATATAATGTCATCATGTTATAAAAAAATGGCTCATATATGCTAATTCATTACCAATGAACTTTGTAATTGGATATCAATATTAGAATTTAGAATGTTCTCAGGGAAGCAATTTTTTGTGTTTGGATTAAGCGATAGGTTTTCTCTCGTTATGAAAAATGTAACGATTTTTCGAACGTGACTAGTGAATTGCATCAATTTACCCATTTTATTTCTATAAACACCGATTTAGATTTTTTCTTTAAGGCAGCTAAATGGGGAACAAGTTCTTCTATTTCAAGGATGTATAGGAGTATCTTTTTGGATAAAATTGACCGATATATCCAAAAAAAAAAAACAAAGGCAATACATTACTCAAAGTTAAAACACAATTTTTACAAGGGCAATATCAATAATGTATTAACAAAAAAATGCTAGTATACATAAAATAAAATAAAAATGCTAGTATTCCTTTGTTTAACCATTACTAAAGAAAGGATCCAAAATTTAAAATATTACAATGTATTCTGATTAATTTAGTGCATAATTATAATACAAAATGTATGTACAAGAATTTTCGCATATCTAAATGGTGAGCTTGAACAAAATAGGTTGTGTATCATGTTTTATAATAAAAATATTTTTAGATTTGATTTTATTTTTTATCTCCATAAAAACCATAAAGTGTGATCAGAAAACACTTTTATCATTGCTAGTGATTTTGAGAATATACCCTTTTATAAAATTTACACATTTTAAATTGGAAAAATTAATTGTCATTTTTTTTTGTAAACAATTAATTGTCATTTTAAATTAGATGACTTTTATTTTAGGTTTCTCTGCTTCTAATTATACAGAGGAAAGAAAATATTAAAAATCATTAAACATATATTAAAACGATATAATTTTATTTAGAATAATATAAAATTATGTCCTTTAAAATAATAAATATTTCCCCCTTTTTTTTTTGGTAACTAAATATTTTCCCTTTAAAATTTAAAAAAGATGACTAAAAAAACAAATAGACAACCTTATAATTTTGAGAAATGCATATGATTAAATAAATATATTTTCTCTCTTTCCACCAAACAGATCATGGATTTGAAACAACAGTTATTCAATAATCTAGATCTTTAAGCGAGCAGAAATATCTAGAATTTTCTCCACTTTTATTATATATATATATATATATATATATATATATATATATATATATATATATTATTAAGACATTTATGTTTCAGAATATGGTAGTGGACTAGTGTCATCTCTATACAAGTCCACGTATCATATATATTTGTCATCTTCTTACGTCATATATATTTTTATCAATTAGGTAGAATAATTACTCCTTTTCAAAAAATATAACAACTCTTGTTGATAATTTTTACTAAATCGTCGTGAGTTTGATTCATGTTGATGCTCCTTCATAGGTCAATTACATGTAGGTACCACTGTAAGCACTTGCTGAAACATGTAAATATAACAATTTTACCCCCTTTACTCTTGTCCCTTTTATGTAACCCTGCTCAATCATAATTTGAGGCTATATGATCCAAAGAGTTATCTACTCCTCTTATATAACTCAAAAACATTAACATATTAAATAATCTATGGACATTTATACTAGTAATTGACACTTCGGTATCATTCACAAAAATTTTAGAAAGCTAAATTTTCCATCCACATTAGACTCATCAGTCTTTACAAATAATCTTGTTCAATCATTCACAAAAAATGTCGATGTTGATCAGACTAATTATTAACCCAACAAGAACAATAGTGAAAATAAAAGTATAAAAATAGAAAGAATGCATGGTTACGTGACTTGTTGGTTATACAAACTCAAAGAAAATACAAATGAATGGAGGTCAATCTCAGTAGAGAACAAATCTGGGAAGCCAAAGAATTAAATTTGAATCCCATTTACAACTACATAGACAACAAATAATTGGTGTTATCAACTACATAGACAACAAATAATCCGAGTCAATCATTTGTGTAATAATCAGAGTCAATCATTTGTGTAGGATCATAAAGATCAAAGTCAGAATCAAAGTCCAAGTCCAAGTCTTCATTTAAGATTGAGTCTATTGAGCTTAAATTGGTAAGATGTGAAGCATAACTGCCATCCTGGCTTTGGTCAGCCAACCCCTGAAATGGCACAATATTACTTGTTTGCCTAGGACTAATCATCTCACCAGATGAAGAGGATATTTAAAAGGACTGACTTGCTGGGTTGCCTTAGACCTGATTCTTTTCAGTCGAAGTCTATATTTCTGCAGCAATTAAAAAAACAAATAAAGTTCTATAAATGAAAAACTTTGGTTTTATGAAATTAAAGCAGAAAGGAAAAGAAAAAAAAATACCTGCAGATGGCTGGCCACATGCGCCCTAGTAAGATGCTTCTCAGCCTTCATCAATTGAAGAATTTTTCTAGGTACAACCTCTGCAATCAAAAGAACATACAAATGTGTCAGACTTCATTAACAATAATGCCATGACATCTACTCCAGTGCACTACAGATTAGGAAGAGTATTTGAGAAAGCATTCAAAATAATGTTGAACAAAAAAATACAGCAATTGGAAAAATACAACAAACATATACTTTTGCAATACAAAAAAAAAACCAGAGTTTTCACAGGAATGGAAAAAGGCATCATTGTTCCATTTTTGGCAGGGAATGGAAGACACAGTTGGGACTTCATGACAAATGGGACCAATTGGGCAGCTTCCAGCTCTCAAGAGACCAAATTAATCATGATCGAATTAAGGAAAATTTGAATTTTGATTTGTTCAGTTTTCGAGAGATACCAAATAAGTATATTAGCTTACTCCAAGGAAAGGATTACTGAAATAGAGGAATACATGGGCAGTGGATTTGTTTGTTATTTGGAAATGCACACTGGTATTAACAACGGAGAAGCCATTTTTTATTTTGGTGCAGATTCCAATATTATGACAGAAATTATATATCCAACAGGGGCTGAGACAGATGTTCAAAAAATTATGGTTGGATTCTGGGCAGTGGATGTGAAGACACATGTGGAAATAAAGTTTGCAAAGAGAGGTGATGGAACTAGTTTTCACATTGCAATATTATTAGGATTTGATTGCTATTTCTACACAAATATATAATAAAAGTATTGCTAAAATAAAGCAGAAACATCAATTGATTGACCAATTGTAGCAATTAATAACAATTAAGATAACAACTACTTTGCATTGTAGAGAAAGAGTGAATAACTTACTGTCAACACCCAAGTCATTAACAGCGGCCACAAAACACCGATGTAGCTCTTCGGTCCAAACAACCCGAGACTGCTTTTGGGTTGATCGGTCCTCTTGGTTAAGACCTTTCTCAAGTTCTTCATAAACTTCATCCTCATCTTCTTCCATCTTCTCAGCTTCATCATCATCTTCTTCCATCTTCTCAGCTTCATCCTCATCTTCATCCATCTTCTCAGCTTCATCCTCATCTTCTTCCATCTTCTCAGCTTCATCCTCATCTTCTTCCATCTTCTCAGCTTCATCCTCATCTTCCTTCTTCTTAGTAGAGTTCATCTTCTTTCTAAATACATGCTGCCAAACATTTCGCAGCTCTTCCATTCTAAGGGGTTTAACTAAATAATCTGACGCTCCCAGACTGATTGCTTTCGTAACCAGCTTTCTGTTGCTATCTACGGACGACACTGAAATGAAAAATTTAATAATTGATAGTGATGAAGTAAATAAAAAGTAATTAAATTATACAAAAAGAAAACCAAAAATCAAAACCTCAACAATTGAAAAAAATAATAATAAGAACAGTTGAAGATCACATATAAAACTATCACATACATATAACAGGTACGTCCGTAAAAAGTCGTGTTATCTTAAGCAGCGTCAGTCCATCCATTTCAGCCATATGCAGACCAGTGATCAACAGGTCAAACCTGTTTTTTTTTAACATATCAAGGGCCTCCTTTGCATTCGTAGCTGTTGTTACTGCAAAATCAATAATTACAATAAATTTTATTCTCTATATGAACAAAATGAAATATAAATTGCAAATACAAGCATAACACAAAACCTATAACAAGTTCATTAAATGAAATATAAATTGCAAATACAAGCATAACATAAAACTTACAAAAAGTTCATTAACAGATTTCCAACCATAGGAAACTAGTTCCATACTGCATTTGAAGCCAGTAATTTAATTGAACACAATGTTTCACAAACAATATCAAAGAAAGATAAAAAAAAATTTGATTAGGAGTAATATTGAAAGGGCAAAATGTAAACAAATAAGACATTTGACTGGTAATGACTCAACTTCATTGATAATTCACACAAATATATACATCTGAGTAACAAAGAAATCAATTAAAGATTTGTTACTTTAAAAACCAAACAGAAGAAAGTAGAAGAATCAACATGACAAATTTAAATTTAATGAGAAAATGGAAAGAAAAGAATGAAATTTAACAGGTTATTTTCAATTTTCACCAAACTAAGAAAGAAAAGAAAAAAGAAGTAAAGCACAACAGAAGGTGAGTTAAAGAAATAAATAAAAGATTTTTTACATCAAAAATCTAAGTGAAAAAGCTGACAGAAAGAACTGGACAAAAAAAAAATTTGTTATCATTCCAATCGAAACCAACATCTAAATATTGCGAAAAAAAAACGAAAGAAAGAAAGAAAGAACCATAGATATTTAAAAAATAAATAAAATGGAAAACCCACATATCTAAATATATCCAATGTTAGTTTTGTTAAATAATTTAAAAACCAAACAGAAGAAAGTAGAAGAATCAACATGACAAATTTAAATTTAATGAGAAAATGGAAAGAAAAAAAAGGGAAAGAAAAGAATGAAATTTAACAGGTTATTTTCAATTTTCACCAAACTAAGAAAGAAAAGATAAAAGAAGTAAAGCACAACAGAAGGTGAGGTAAAGAAATAAATAAAAGATTTTTTACATCAAAAATCTAAGTGAAAAAGCTGACAGAAAGAACTGGACACAAAAAAAAATTTGTTATCATTCCAATCGAAACCAACATCTAAATATTGCGGAAAAAAAATGAAAGAAAGAAAGAAAGAACTATAGATATTTAAGAAATAAATAAAATAGAAAACCCACATATCTAAATATATCCAATGTTAGTTTTGTTAAATACTTTAAAAACCAAACAGAAGAAAGTAGAAGAATCAACATAGCAAATTTAAATTTAATGAGAAAATGGAAAGAAAAAAAAAAGGGAAAGAAAAGAATGAAATTTAACAGGTTATTTTCAATTTTCACCAAACTAAGAAAGAAAAGATAAAAGAAGTAAAGCACAACAGAAGGTGAGGTAAAGAAATAAATAAAAGATTTTTTACATCAAAAATCTAAGTGAAGAAGCTGATAGAAAGAGCTGGACACAAAAAAAATTTTGTTATCATTCCAATCGAAACCAACATCTAAATATTGCGAAAAAAAAAACGAAAGAAAGAAAGAAAGAACTATAGATATTTAAAAAATAAATAAAATGGAAAACCCACATATCTAAATATATCCAATGTTAGTTTTGTTAAATAAAACACCAACTGAAAAAACTAACAAACTCAACTAGACAAAATCAAATTTACAAAATTAAAAAACAAAAAAACCAGTTAATAGTCCAGTAATATAATGTCTGGGCAGACAGAAACAAAAGCACACAATCGAACATCCACAGTATTATCTAGAAAAAAAGAAACGAAATCGAAAGAAAGAAAAGCAAGAACATAATGGAAAAGCCACACCCTCAATATTGCCAGAATAATAAAGAAAAAGAAAGAAAGAAACATATATTTCATATGGTATTGACAAGCAATGGCAGACCTACTCATGTGCAGGTGACTGCAAGTGCAGACACAAACACATAAGGCACGAGATTTTAACGAGCTTTGGTACGTGAACAGAGAACGACTATAGACATGGTTAGAAGGTGAATATATAAGAAGAATGGAAATAGTGGAGAGAGAGATGATATGAAGTTAGCATGCAGCTTTAGTATACACTGACCTTTGATGTTTCACTATAGTTTCAGTGTTTGTGGCTTTATGCCAAGTGCCATCCTTTTTATGAATGAGTGCCAAGTGCCAACAGTGCCCTTGAATTTTTATTATTTTATAAGCTTTATCCATATATGTCGATGAAAAAAAAATTTGTTTAAACCCCCCTCCCCCTACCCCCTACACGAACATGCTGTTTTTATATCTTTTTTATGTAAACCTTGTTAATCCATACAAGTTCTTAAAAGGTTTACATTTATTATATTATATGCAAGGCATACAGAAGTCCTTATCTGTAACGCCTGGCAACTTGCAAGGATCAACGACTGTCCCCACACACTAACACGAGACTTTTCAGCGTGCTTTGTCCTCACTCGCACACTTCCCGGGAAAACTTCCCAGAAGGTCACCCATCCCAGAATTGCTCCAAGTCAAGCACGCTTAACTGTGGAGTTCTTCCGATCCGGGCTACCGAAAAGTAGATGCATCTTGTTAGTATAGGTAGTACCAATTAATTCTTATAAGTTATTCCTAACTGTACCGTCCCATACCAGCACAGTCTCTGGAATCCCTCTCTTTCGGGTGTTGATTTGATTCATTCATGAACCCCCAAGCTGCAAGATTTGGCATGAGCCGCTCATTGTCCATGCCCTTTCGCACCGGCGATCACTCCCTGCCCTTGCCAGCTCTTGGGATGTTACATGTGGTATCAGATTAGTGTAACACCCTCTCTTGTAGGCCTCCAAGAGAGTTGTTTGCTAAGCGGAATTAGAGTTCTTTAATAGTATTTTAGCGACTGAAAAAAATTTCGCTTTTACATTGCCAATTAAAACTAAAGAGGGGATCTGGTTAATTACAAAAATCAAAGTACACAAAATTCCTTAAACTTATTAAAAATATAAATTTCCTGATAGACCTTGTTGTCTTTAAAAATTCGTAAAAAATCCAGTTCAACGATTCAAAATTATATTCTTTATAATCTGGAAACTAGACATCTGGGGCTTCACGTTCATATAAAATAATAGTGATTTGGAGTTCGTTTGACCCTCGAAACATAACTCGCAAAATAAGAGAGAAAATAGTGGAAATATCACAAATGTCCTGGCTGGTAAAATTCGTAATAAATCGATCTTTCAGAATTTCTTTGCAAGGTTTGTATATAATGAAACTAGACACCTGGGGCTACGCGTGCATATAAATTATAAGAAAATCGGAGGTCCGTAGCCCCAGTACGACAACTTACAAAGTGCTCGCAAAGACTTTTCAAAACTCAGCATTTAGATAACATGTCAAAATCCTTTTCGCAAACGTTTCAACATCTGTTTCCAAAATACTTGCTGGTTATAAAATCGTAATGCAATAATAAAACCATAGTTCACAGTAATAAAAGCTTCTCAATTTCATACAGTCATCCATAAAATATCACATCAATAGCAGCATGCCCAAACAGTAGAAGCCAACATCAAATATCCAAGTCCTCAAAAGCTTTTACGTCCTCCTGCCATTTTGTAAAAATAGCAGCCCCAAAGGGGTGAGAGAAAATCTCAGTAGTGTGGCAACAAAACCATAATGCAACAATATTAACTAGGCACAAAATCGTAAATAGACACTTCAAACATTTAATCCTTTTCATCATATATCATAACGCGTATATAACGCCCTTTATCATTTACGCTCATAGCACCATCGTGCGCGTAGCATCACAGTGGGTATTCCTAATGGCTCCCATGAAGGTGAATCCCACTGTGGAACCTATGCAGACTGAAGCCAAGTGTCCCCTCTCCTGGTACCAGGCATGCCTATATGATGCATGCTCAGTCACATGTCTTCAATACAAATATATATATATATATTCAAGATGTCATGAATCAAGTATACATGCCATGTTATGCAATCGCACCCAACAGAAAAATGTATTATGATGTAAAATGCATGCACATATCATATCATCCTTTCAAATTCTTACCATTGGCTCATCATCATCATAACATACATAGAACAAATGTGAGCAACACATCACAATTCCATACACTAGCCAATAGTCACATTAGGTAATACCGCCTAAACATACCTGTGGTCCAGTAAAATATTAAACAGCAGCAAGAATCAGTCCACTCACTAATGGAGATGCGCACCTAAGCACACAACCAAAACAAAGTCTTATTCATATTATTCCATTATTTTTAATAAATTCTCATGCCCCTTAACTCTTGTATTTCCATGGTTTTACCATGCTTCTTAGGCTAACTTATTTATGACTTCCAATTAATTAATTACATAATACAGTAACAAAGTTAAGTCTTCAACAATTACCAATTCGGTTTTTAAGCCAGAATTTAAACGTACTAAATTAATTTATTTACAAAAGGCTTTCATAAAGCTTACGGTTGAGTTAACTTAATTGAAAGCAGGTTGTACATCAAGATTTAATATAAATAATATTTAACTCTTTTTTAATACTCACGGACTTGGCTAACAGCACTAAGGGATTATTATATCCAAGTTCATAAGAGATCAATTTGGCTTCCAAATACCCATTTTCATTTAATTAACCTTTCCTACATGACTTAGCTTAACGAAATAGTCTCCAAATTACAAGAGTTGTTATAATTATATATATATATATATATATATATATATATATATATATATCTAATAGCTTACCGACTTCAATATGTATTATCAACCAGTTAAAATGACAAAGTCCTAAGCTTCCAATTTTATTTCACCACTTACACATTCCCACGGCTGAAACAGGGTGTAGAAAAATATAAAGGCTCCCTAAACCAATAATTTTCAGCCTAATTTCCTAAAACAGAACCGGTTTAGGACCTTTAAATTTGTAGATTATAATTTTTCCTTCCACAAAATCCCATTCATGAATCATTAACATGTTACCCAGCTGCCTTCAATTTTTTTTATACACATGCAAAGTTGGATACTCATGCCTAAGACACGAAACAGTCCAAAACTATTGGGGGTCCTATTCTAAAATCCCAAGAGTAAATTTTTGGTTTATTTAGACTGTCTTCAGGGCTATACAACTGACAACTATGTAAAGAATGACAAAAGATCTTTGTATCTATATGCACCTAGACAACAGCCGAGCAGTGAAAGAAAGGGGAAATTTCGATCCTTACCTCTTTGTAAGTACAACAACAATCACCACACAGCCAAGGAAGTCCTCATCCAATTCAGTTCTAGTCTCATACCTTCAAAGCCCCAAACCCGTTCCACAGCCTTGCATGCGACCAAAGCTCACCGAAACAGAAAAGAAGCAAAGAGGATGAAAAGCATACATCCTCTTAGGATGCATACAAGACTTAAGCCAAGAGGAATAGAGGCATGATTTCTGGTTTTTATATTTCTTGAAGTAACCCGAAATGCTCCTAAGCCAGCTAAAGGTTGTAGCCACCAAGATTGAGCTAAGATCTTCACCCATCTACCCTCCAAGCACCACGTTATAAGACTGCATGCAAGGACTATCCATTCTCCAAGGGTTCAGATTTGCAGCTACAAGCAAGAGTGGAGATGGACTCAATCACCGCTCCTAGGAGAAGATGGTACGGCTGAACAAGATGAAGAGATGGCTGTATACTTGTACTTGGTTCTCCTAGGTGGTGTATCAGCCGACTGAAGAAGGAGAAGAAATGGTAGTGACTGAAGTCTATTCTGTATGTATGGTGAGGAGAGGAAGAACATGAGTTGCATGTAGTTTTTCTTTGGGTGCCTTAGGAAGCTACGGTTGGAAGAAGAATAACGTAACAAATAGATGGTTATTTCTCAACACCAAAGGTGAAGTCTTCGGCTGTGAAGGGACCCAGGCCGAGACATTACACAAGGTTTTCATGTGATTCAATATTGCCACAAATGAAACGGTTATGTAGAGGAAGAAGGACATGTGGCGGTGATGCAGGAGTCAAATGATGGTTCTCTGGTGAAGTGCTCACGGTTTGCAGGGAGACCAATGAGGGAGGGATAAGATTGGATGATAAGGCTGCCTCTTGCTCAATGGGAAAACATCCATATAGGTTACTTGCTTCTAAAGGACTGTACGCTCATTAAAGCTGACTAAAGTTTGTCCAAGCTCACAAGCAAAGTTTAATCAGAATTTCTACTTTTATCCTATCACCCTAAGCGTGTACAAGGAATAATAAGGTGGATGCTGACTTGCCAAGAAAAGTTTCTAACCCAATGGATACCAGCCTTGTACTCTCCTAAGATAAGCTTAAGATGGATAAAAGCTTTGGGCTGAAACTAAGTTTTCAATAGGAACATGGGTTGAGATACAAAGACAGACCAACAAGGACAAGCCATCAACTTGCTTTTTCATTGCCCTAGACGCTAATGGAGTCAGGGAATGGCTGATGTAATGCTTCAATGTTGAAGCTTGGGCCGCAGCCCATGGAGAAAAATAGAACTCATTTTAATGTTCTAATGAATCTTATTTTCAGCCCATTAAAATATTTGAACTAATCATAATTTCCTAAGGAATATAAGTTCATGTAACTACTAGTTAGTAACTAGGTTTCTATATATATATATAGATATATTGCTTAGAATTAATTCTTATCCCACTAATTGTTTCATGTATTCTTCGATTTGTTAGTTGACATGCTTATCCTTTGTGATAAAGTTATTCACCTATAATTGTAATTCAAATTATTCTCTAGTTTAAATTAATTCCACTCTAAACATAAAATTAACTCGAGTTTCAAGCATGCTTTACATTTCTAATTACGCGGGATGTTACATTATCACTAAATGGTGCAGACATGAAAAAAAAATTCTCTGTCCGCCACTGTTGACAAGCCACACCCTCAATCTTCTATTTTCAAGAAAAAAGGAAAGAAAAGGAAAGGAAAGGAGAGGAAAGAAAGCACACAATTGAAAACCCACGCCCTCAATCTTTCAAGCAAGAAACAAAAAAACACAATCAAACATTCTCAGTATTTCCAAGAAAAAATAAATAAATATGCTAAGTATTTTCAAGAAAAAAAAAAGAAACATCCTCAGTATTTTCAAGAAAGAAAAAAAAAGTAAAGGAAAGAACACAGTCGAATATCAGCAAAAATCCCACATACTCAATCTTTTCAAGCAAGAAATATCAGCACAAAATCAAACATTTTCAAGAAAAAAAAGAAAAGAGAAGAGAAGAAAAGAAAGCGCATAGGTAACATACCTAGGTATTGACACCTTTGTAGGAGTGTTGCCAAACAATACAGGCTGATTGGGTCATCATCTACGGCTAGAACTTGCATCCCTATTGGATACCCATCTCCCATATTCACCAATTCCATTGTCTTGATTGATCGTTTGATAAAACAATCCAAGAACAAGAAAAAGAAACAAGCAAGAACGAGAGAAAGAAACTAAGAAACCCAAAGAAACCAAGAAAACCTTAAGAAGGAGTGAAAACAAAGAAAGAAACCCTGTAGTTATTTTTTTCAATCCCGTTATTAGTTGCTTACCCCACTTTTATTCTGTTAACTCTTAATCAATAAGGAAACCCTAATTACAAAATAAGGAAACTATAATTACAAAATAAGGAAACCCTAATTACAAAATAAGGAAACTGATAACTCATATTTTATTACACTTATCTGTTACTCTTGATTAGTATTTTTAGGATTTATTTGAATCAAATAATGATGTTTTGAGTTAATTTACATTTTTAGTGTTTGATTGGGTTTAATTTATTTTCGTCAGAATTTTTCAGCTTTACGTTACTTTTGTATTTTGGCCATATCTCGGTCCTCAGTTGTCGGATTGACTCTGTTCTTGTTGGGTTTTTCAGATAACACAGAGAGCTACAATTCTTATGCAGAGCTCGAAGCCCAATTCGGACTGGAAGCTGGTCGATTTCTGACGCCAAGAAGAACGTGTTTTGCTGAAGTTTTAGACTTGTAATTTAAAACCCAATTACATAAGTGGCCCAAAGCCAAGTTTTATTTTATTTATTTTATTTCGCATTTTAGATAGATGGGCCGGGCCGATCAAAACTAAACCCTAACCCGCTTTGGGTAGGGGTATATGACGGCAGAGTAGGAAACATTTGATTCATTCTGTAATTTCCGAAATTGAGGATCAAAGTATTTTCTCTGAAGCGTTTTTCGCGTTCTTCATCTTTTTCTTCTTCTTCTTTTTATTTTAATCATGTTTACCTTAGCCATGCGAGGCTAAGAACCTTTCAATCAACCTAAGGATAACGGATTCCATGGAAGTCTTGAGGGTCTGCGTTTATTTTAAATCAGTTTTGTTTCCCTTCCAAACTCAGATTGATATCGTGCGATCGTGGATATTCAATCTGAGGTTTGCGATTGCGATTATGGAAAGGGATTAATCATCAGATTTGATGATTAGATTGATTGACCCCATGACCTTAAATCAAGCAGGTTGATACTCTGCGATTGTATGAGTAGAAGCATCGTCTTTGATCAAATGCTAAGCAATCGCTTAGAGAGGATTGTCAATTGGAAATAAGGATTCTGATTCGATTGACAAATCAATCACGATTCTGATATCTTCTTTTTCGAGGAAAGACGTCCATGGAACCCAAATCTTAGGTTGGTTATTTTTAATTACGAATTTTAAATCCAATTTCATATTCTGCGTTTTTAATTATTCAACCAAAATTCAAAAACCCCCCCTTTTAATTTCTGGTTTGATAAACGATTTTTACTCAAGCAATTTCCTTGAGAGAGACGACTTAGGGTTTCCACTCTACTACAAATTTTCTGAACCCTAATAAAAATAATTTTTAATTTGGGCGAGTTCGACAACTCGTGTCAAGTTTAACACGAGCTGTCGAACTCGCGCAAATTAAAAATTATCATTTTTTATTAGGGTTCAAAAAATTTGTAGTAGAGTGCAAACCCTAAGTTGTCTCTCTCAAGAAAATTGCTTGGGTAAAAATCGTTTATCAAAACAGAAAATAAAAGGGGGGTTTGTTTTGATTTCAGTTGAATAATTTAAAAAAAGGTAGAATATAAAATTGGATGTAAAATTCGTAAAAAAAAAACAACCAACCTAAGGTTTTGGTTCCATGGACGTCTTTCCTCGGATAAGAAGATATCATAATCGTGATTGATTTGTCAATCGAATCAGAATCCTTATTTCCAATTGACAACCCTCTCTAAGCGATCGCTTAGCATTTGATCAAAGACGATGCTTCTACTCATACAATCATAGAGTATCAGCCTGCTTGATTTAAGGTCATAGGGTCAATCAACCTAATCATCAGAAACCGTAATTACAAAATATTTCTAACAGATACCACCATTTACAAAATAAGGATTTGACTCTGATCTCTGATCAACAGAACAGTAGTATCTCTCTCCTATTCCCCAAATAAACTTTAATCTCATACTACCATCCTTATAAACAAGAGAATACATCGATATCAGGAGCAAGGGACTCTCTCTGTGGGGAAAAAGCGAAAGACTATGCATGACGCCAGAGATTATAAACTACAGAATAGGTGAATGAATGATACAGGGCTACACACAGCACAACTAGATAGATTTAATATAATAATCAATGGAGTCATAGCAACAGGGATTTTAACTATAATTGTTTAAAATTAAAAAAAATGATATACTATTTAATATGTTTAGAATTTAAAAAAAATAATAATAATATTCTTCATCTTCAATCTTTATTAATAATTTGATAATATCACACTATCAATTTTGGAAAGAAAAAAGCTTCAAAATTCCATAAGAAGCCAAGTTTTTTAGAAAGGTGAAAGAGAGAGAGACACGTAGGTTAAGAGATAGAAAGGTAGGAGGTGGAAAAGCTCAGGAAAAAAGCAAGGAAGCAAAAAAAAGATGAAGAGCGCAATTAATAACCAAATAAAGCTCTCTTGTCAAATCACAACATTAGGTGCTCTGAGGATCTGACTCTGACTCTGATCTCTGATCAACAGAACAGTAGTCTAGCATCTCTCTTATTCCCCAAATAAAGAAACACAAATAGCGCAACTAAACTTCAATCTTATTAAGAAATTTTTCAAATTCATTTATTTATTTATTTTCTTCTCTTTAAACTAATCACACACTAAACTTAAACAACTATTAATTAACCTTCTCTTATATACATGCATGTTTTTAAAAGCAGAGGCAAAAAGTAATAATACTGAGTGAACCGAAACAGAGCTTCTAAGATTCATTCAGTTATATATAAGAAACTTAACACTACAAACAAAAGTAATAATACAGACAGATACAATGAATGAACCATCATAGAGCACAAACAAATATACATACATGACACGTACAGTATTAATAATGAGGATTTAAGAAAAAATAAAGATATGGTATAGTATGGAGGGGAAGTTACCTTATCCTCATCATTCAGCAGCAAGTAAAGGAAGATTATTGAGAAGAATCTCAACTCAAGAGGCTCAGTGTCGGGTGCCATCAAGAGGAGAAATGCCTCTGTTCAGTGTCTTTTTTGAGCTGAGCTACAAATACAAATAAAAATACATTTTTTATGGTCGCTGAAACAAAAGGAAAAAAAGAAAAAAACGCAATAACACACTTAAAATAAATGGTAGAACCAACGAAATGAAATAAAAGCAGGCGAAAGAAAGTTCTTTTCCTGTGAGTTGAGGAGCTGCTTGTAGTTGGTAGCTTATCTTGTTGAACAAGATCTTCAACAGTATTGTTATTGTGAGTTGAGCTGAGCTTGATTGAAGAGAAGCGAAGGGGGCTAGGCTTAGGGTTTTTCTTTGGTGGAGAAGAGAGAGAGAGAGAAGAAAGAGAGGAATGAGTGAGTGTTATTAAATTAAATCCCGCCCAATTTTAGATGAAAAATCTTTGAAAATTGTAAATTTGTGATCTGAGATGAGACTGCATCTGCATGTTTCGGATTATGCATTGAGAGGTGAGAGAGACTGGGAGCAATGGTTGGTTATTTTGATCAGTTTTGTTTTGGCCTAATCCAATCCATCTTTAATTAATTATAATAAAACTTTAAATTAGAATATTTGCGCTGAAATCAAATTATTATAGATTACCTGCTAAAAAGCGCGCGCGTGGTAAAGTGTCCAAAGCACGCGCGCGAAATTGACACAGTGTATCTGAGAGAATGCTATGTTTCGGAAGTGAAGTGGACACATTACATTGATTTGCATTGGAGAGGGCCACACTTGACTTGACAATGAGATACTACACTACACTACACTGAGTGAAAGCAATGCAATTGTTGGACTTGAGTCGGGTGTTATTTTCAGCAGCAACATCTTTGTTTTGTTTTGGGCCCCAATCCAATCCAAATATCCAATCCATCTTTGTTTTGTCACTTACATACATCGAGGTGGGAGAGATTTCTTAATTCTAAATAAATAAATGTTAATTAAAATGCTAATTAATATATCTGATTCTATATCCTATATTATACTACCGGAGAAGAGGGGGGATAAATTATTATTATTAACTACTCAATGAAAGAATTAAATTATAGAACAGTTATGTACAAAAAAAAAAAATTATAGAACAGTTTCGGACCTAAAAAAAATTATTTAGAAAGTATCTCATAGACTTTCTTTTACATAGAGGGCCTATAAACTTATAGGCCGACCTATTTTATATTATTTATTTTAAATTAAATAAATAAATTATTATTTTAATGGTTTTGAATAATAAAATTATATTATTTTAATTATTTTCTTTAATTATTGAACGTCTTGTAGGCTTAAATAGGCTAACAAGTCTATGTCAAGACTTTTGTTTTTTAAATATACGTCATGCTAAATTTATAATTTGGGCGTGCACAAGCTAACGAATCTGGCCATGCCTAAAGTATTTTACACGTGTCTGACCTATTTAAGCTAAAGCCTATCTCTACCCAGCCTATTTTCACCCCTACTTTTAAAAATGGTTTTTCGTTGTTGATTAAATGTGAGTACTATAAACATGCTTTTAACGTGGGTTAATTTACATAGGGGTGGCAATTTGGGTTGGCCCGCCCCGCCCCAGCACCAACCCGCCAAAAACGGGACGGGGCGGGTTAACCCGCCATTAAATATGGGTTGGAAAAATGAACTCATCCCGTTTTATGGTGGGTTGGCGGGTCAACCCACCAACCCGCCAATTAAAAAAATAAATAAAATTTAAAAATAAATTATATTTTATTAATTTTTATAATATTATTTTATTTTATTTCACACTTCTTTTAATTTTTCTCAATCTCAATATTAAATGTATACTAATATTTGTCAAAACATTCTTTAGGAACTCATTTGTCTCCATATAAAGATAACATTTGTCATAAATAAAATTGTTATTCTTTATTTTTTCTAAGAAGTACTAAGATAAAAAAAAAAAATTGGATATCACAAAAATTTAATGACAAATGAAATACTACTTAATTGTAAAAAATATATATATATTACCCGATGGGTCAACCCGTTTTGACCCACTTCTAGGCGGGGCGGGTTGAAGTGGGTTGGTGGGTTGAAAATCTCAACCCAACACATCCCGTTTTGGCGAGTTGACCCGCCGGGCAGTGGCGGAGCCACGTTGTGGCCTGCAGTTGCCTTGGCACTGGCTTATTTAGCCACGTTCATTTAGCTACATTTGAAAAGTAGCAAATTCTGTTCAAATTTTTTGAAAATTAGTCACGTTTTGGTCGTAGCCAAAGAACCGTAGCTATTTGGGCACTAGCTGAATTTTTTGGCACTTGCTAACATGTCATGTTGGCTCCGCCACTGCCGTCGGGCTCAACCCATATTGTCACCCCTAAATTTACATATAAAGTATAGTCATCAAAACAGGCTATCTCTTCCTGTTAGGCCCTAGCTCGCACGAGTTAAGGCAAAAAATCCTACAAATAAGAAAGCCTGCAATGAGCCAAAAAATTATATAATCCCACGAGATAGGGCCTATCCACGAGCCAAAATTTCATATAAGTCAATCATTTGTCATTAATTAAAATTATGACAGTAGCAAACAGGCATCACCAAAACTTTATCTGAAATTTCCATCCCTGATCCATTTACCGCTCCCAACTTCTACACTATATAATCAACTATAATGGAAAGAACAAAAAATCTTTACGTAATCCTCCAAGACAAGCAATCAATGAGATAAAATAAACCATGTTGTCATATAATTGAATGGAAATTAATTTCTCCAGAGAAACTATTCCCCTATTACAGACTCATAAAAATGTCTCATCCATTTTTTTTCTTTAATATAATGAGTCCCGTATATTTCATGGGTATGCAGAAGAGGAATAATTTCTTCTGCAACATGAGAAACTAGGAAAACTATTGCCACTTTGTTATTCCTCACTTTAACATAAATTCGTTACATTAATTATGCATTTGCTACTTTAGAGCAATAACCAACAAAATAGCTTTAGGCTTCTTTTCAATGGTATGAGATTCACCATTATTGCCTTTATTTTATTTAGCTGTTGATTTCATTAGCAATTTTTGTCTAGCTTCTTTCCTTTGTCATTATTTTCTATCATCCCACCATAGCAGAATGTGGTTGACCCAATTCGCAATTCAACATATAGCTACGAGTTATGAAAGTGCTTGATGAAGTTGAGGTGAAGGTAAAGGATGGGGACAGTGAATTCAGAAAATATCTTTGTCCTTTGCAGAATCTGCATCATCGAAATTCAAAACTTAGATAGAAATATAAACTATCCAAATGGAAAAATAAAAGGACGTTTGAAAAATAAACACCAAAAATGAGAAAGATCATGTGGCAGATAGTATGGGTGTTAACGGGCCGAGCCGAGCCGAGCTTTGATCTTAACGGGCCAAGCCTGTATTTAAACGTTTCAGACTGGCCTTAGCCTGTTACCTGTTACGAATATAATATTAGCATGTGGCCTGGTTCGTTTACAAAAAATAAAAGCTTGTCTCAAGCTTGTGGCCTGTTTATTTATTAAAAATAAAAACCTTACCTTCCAATTTGTAGCAGTATTTAGCCCATTAATCATGCACTGATATGTATTTTTTTGTAAGAAAATAATAGTTGTTTCTTTTATAATAAAAAAATATTAATATTAAAAAATCAAAATAACAACATCACCTTTACTTTATTTTACGTTGTTTTTCCTTAATTTTCTTCCACATACTAGATTTTTTACATTAAATTTTCTTCCACATTTCTTAATATTCTAGATTTTTTACACTAGATTTGAACCCCACCAATAAATTTTCTTCCACATGGCTTATAAAAATAGATGATGAACATGACTTCATTTACCTGTTGGTGGGACGATGACTTAGATCGGGGAGAAGAGATAGAGCAGAGACAGAAAACTGAGAAAAGGATGTTGAAATGATTAATATAAAAAATAAATAAATTTAATATATACGGGCCAGCCTCCAAGGCTTCAAGGCCGGGCTTGGCTATGGAAGCCTGATGCCTTTTAAATAAAAAGGCTTTTGCATGAGTATAAGTTTGGGCTTAATAATAAAAAATGACGAGCCGAGCCGAAACGGGCCGGGCCTAAGGCCCCTGATAGGCCCTTGGCCTTATTATCACCCCTAGCAGATAGCATAAGTCCCACCACACCTAATAATTTCAATCATTTTTACCTTTCAAGAATCAAGTACTGGATTCGAGATAATTTACACTTTCAATCTCAACCACTTTACCTTGAAGATCATCTCTAAAAATACACATGATAAAGCCCAAAAATGGTCAAATAGCCTACATTGTATACACAGCTAACCTCGTACACATGCATAATTAAAGTGAACTTTCTTCTTTTCCTTTTTTTCCTAAAATACAAGTATTGCTGAGTTTTGCATGCACACCTTCACGGTGCCTCATACTTCTTTCACGCATGTATTTAATCTTTCTTTGGCACAGCTCACATAACAAACTATTTGAACAGACATGCTAACTCAACAGACTCAATATTTCTATTGGGCTGTCACTTACTCCTATTACGCTTTCTAGTGTAAATCTTATCGAATTGGACTTTTTGAAGTTGAGCCTTATCACATTCACTCTAAAGTGAATTGAAATACATGCATGCCGTATAAAGTTCATTATGTTACTCAAGAAAGCAACCCTTTTGAGATCACTTTCAGGTACAGATTATTTTCTAAACTTAAACAATCAGAGGCTTAAATTGTACAAGCAAATCACCAAATTTTATGTTATGCCACAAAAGACAAGCGATAAATGATAATCATCTCTTATTTAAAATTACATCGAAAAAACAACTATATGCAGCAAGTTAGTATATATTTCGCGTAAAAAATAAATAGTACCTAAAATTAAATCACGAACGAAAAGGCGTAGGTAAATCGAACACGGAATTCAAAGAAATTAATCTATAATCAGGATGCTGAATTAACTAAACAAAAACGAGTTGAAAAGAGAACTTCAATTCTAAAGTACAGAAATGAACGTAATTAAGGTAGATATAACCTTGCATATAACCCCTGCTTCTTCTAACTAATTTTCAGACAACAGTGATACATGGTAAAATATCAACATTTAGCATGACAATTATGTTAACAAAAAATTTAGAATCATGTGTAGCAAAGACAATGTCAAAGTTGAACAACCTAATTGCGAGGAAATGGTTGAAGCTCGTACACTCATAGATGGCGGAGGTGTTACGATGTTGCTTTGCTAGAATTCTGGTGGTAGGAACTAGTGATACCCTTCAAACATGTGATTGAGAGAACCCATAAGGAATGGAGAAGAAAAAAATAGATTTGATCTGGGTTTTGTGGATTTTTTTAAATATAAATATCGATCCAAAAGGTCAACTTGCTTTACCCTAGGCCGCAACCTGTTATAACCCATATTCTATGTAGGGTGGTGGATTATGTGGGTTAAACTTTGTTATCCAACACACCGAAAATCATAGGCTAAAAAGGCTAAAGCAACGAATTATACTCATTTTGTCAACTATGTTAGATATAGATCACTAGGGTTCACCACTTCTTTTGTCGCTGCAGATGAATTTTTTTGTAGCAATTACATTTATATTAGAATCTGTTGGCGTATCCTGGCTTTATATAGTATTGTCATGAAGATTTTATTTTTATTTTTCCAAGCTCTGATACCACTTGTTGGACAAGTGGCCTCAAACTCAAGAGGGGGGTGAATTGAGTTTTAAAAATATTTCTATTAAAACGCCTTACTTTTCTTTTTCAAAGCCAATTTATTTAATTTAAATAATTTACAGCGTGTAGTGACTAAATAACAGAAAATAGATCAGGTAAATATTTGATGAGATATGAATTTAAATATGCTCAAATGATTAATCAATGCTTATGCAAGAGATAAGGGATAGAGAGATTTGCAAACTTGATATATCCTGGCTCGATCACTACCACTGTGACCTACGTCCAGACTGAAGTCGCTCGATCAAATCTTTCACTAACGGTCAAGCTTCACGGGTGCTTGACAAATCTTTACAAATTCCCAAGACTTCTGTCTCTTGGTAGACTAACAAGGGTTCACTCCCCTTTCCAAGACTTCTGTCTTTTGGTAGACTAACAAGGGTTCACTCCCCTTTCCAAGACTTCTGTCTCTTGGCAGACCAACACAAGGGTTCACTCCCCTTTTGATTCAAAAAGTAAGATGAAGGTGATAAAGAGTGGATATGTACTCTCAAAGTACAGATATTACAAATTGAAGAACTAGTAGGTGTATAGCCTAACAACAAAGATAAGCTCAAGTCTATGCAATGATCAAAATGAGTAATATGTGAGCAAAAGCAAGCTAGAATGAGTGATAAAGACTTGGTAAATGATCGATGACCGAATTGTGTGTATTTGAGATGTTAGGGGGGTTTATATAGGCACCCAATTCGAAAACTAGCCGTTTATAGCCGTTTAAAACAGTAGATATCCGTATATTCATCGAACACATATCCGAATATGTGATTGTAGCCGTTTATAGCCGTTTAAAATAGTAGATATCTGGATATTTATCGAACACATATCCGGATATGTGATTATAGCCGTTTATAGTCGTTTAAACAGTAGATATCCGGATATTCATCGCGCACGTATCCGGATATGTGATATCCGGATATTCAGTATCAGATATCCGGAGATTGATATCCGGATATTCTTGGTCAGATATCCGGATATTTCATGGCAGTGACCTTTTTACACATTTTCGAAAATTCCTTTCTTTCAATATGGTTTCTATGACTTGTAAAGCATATGATTGGTTATGGAAATTAACTAGAAAAGTATATTTTATATAAGTACTCTTTCCAAACCAATTTTGAACGATTTAAACCACTTGATTTGACTTTTCTTAACGGATGTATAAGGCCATGAATATGTAACTGTTATAATGCCATGATTCTCTTTTTTTTTGCTTAAGTCATTTGAAAAACCTTTAGATGCATGTTTGACTTGTTAGTTCAAGATTCATTTATGCATTTGATGATGTGTATGACTTGAGCTTATGCAATGCTATAATATTATACACCTTTACACATTTTCCTAAGTCCTAGATAAATATACCATTGAGATCTTGGACTTGACTTGATGCTTGGCTTGCATGTTTCTTGATTTGATTTCTTTTGGATGTTGCTTCACCTTCAAGCAATCTTCATTGACTTGTTTGTTATCATCAAAACTATGCTGACGTGGAATCATCAATAGTATCATCGTGGCAGCCACATCATCACTTTGATTCTTCAAACAAAAAGGTGGCACAATTATCGAACTGTGTGTAGGATTGAAAACTTATCTTATGCAATACATGAGAATAGTTTTTTCCTTTAATGTTTTTGGGATAGGATATTGTGACACATAAATAATGTTACGCACAATGTTACGACCACATCTTAACCGTTGATTTCTGCCAATCAACGGTCAAAAGACGTCATTTTGGGAATGAATGTAGATAACTTATCTATATTTACTATAAAAACATTGGGATAGGATATTGTGACACACAAATAATGTGACACACAATGTTACGACCATATCTTAACCGTTGATTTCCGCTAAACAACGGTTATCATTTTTTAAATCAAACTCATTAATTAATTATTAATTCGCAATAAATAATAACCGTTGATTGGCAGAAATCAACGGTTAAGATGTGGTCGTGACATTGTGCGTAACATTATTTATGTGTCACAATATCCTATCCCAAAAACATTAAAGGAAAAAACTATTCTCATGTATTGCATAAGATAAGTTTTCAATCCTACACACAGTTCGATAATTGTGCCACCTTTTTGTTTTCTTTTATTTTTATTTTTCAGATGGTGGAGCCCAGAAATTTATCTCTATAACATGAGATTAATAAAACCCAACATTAAAACCATGTATTTTAGAGTACAAGTTAAGAAATATTTATTAATTCGCAATAAATAATAACCGTTGATTGGCAGAAATCAACGGTTAAGATGTGGTCGTAACATTGTGCGTAACATTAGGCATTAAGGCCCTTCACATCTATATTCCTAAAACAGAAGCAAGACACTCAATTTAGGAAGTTTCTTGTCCTCCTAAAAGAACTTCACATCAATAATCCTTTTGTGGATGCATTAGAACAAATGCCTATTTATGTGAAGTTCGTGAAAGAAATCCTTTCAAGAAATGATTCTCTTATAAAGTTCTCCTTCCATTTTAACAACAGTCAAACATGGCTCCTATCTGCCTCCTCGCCGATCAAGTTTAGTCTTAGCCAATCTAAATCACTTTTGATGCAATTTCTGGCATAATTCGGATAGCTTTGTTACCGGATTCTCATTCGAAACATAAGGGTGTTCTTGGTAGGTTCAATTCTTGTTACCCTGAGTCAGGTGAAGTTGTGCTCAGAGAACCATTTATTGTTGAATATAAGTGGGAGAAGAAAGGATCTGGTGATTTGCTACTATTAGCATTTAGCACACCCTGTTCACCTTAAGCTTTTGTCTCACAGCGACAGTGATTTCACTGCTTTGGATGATTTTAAGTATAAAAGCATTGATGGGGAGCTTGTTGGTGTTGTCGGGGATTCATGAGCTTTGAAAATAGATCATGTTTCTATAACTTGGCACTCTACCAAGGGTGTCAAAGAAAAATCTCATGATGAAATCGTTTTAGTGCTTTTAAAGGATGTTGAGAGTCCAAACCTTGTCACTGTAGGGATCTCACCTGAATGTTTCCTACTTATAATTTCAGAGACAATTTAGTTTCTTAGGTCCTAAGGGGACGTTTAGTACAGGAGAAATTTTTATTTGTCCGGGAATCTCGATTTTCAAAAATATGATTTTTACATTCAGTTTATGATAATATCTGAAAATTTAAAATTTAAAAAAATTTAGTTTCCCGAGAATCCAAAAAAAGTCCGTGTACCAAACGACCCAAAGTGAAAATTGACAAACTTGAGAATAAAAATGCAACTGCAAATTAAACAATACATAAATCAACAAATTTATTGGCATATACCTTCTATATTTAATCATCTCAAGGAGATAGAGAGACCAGGCCAAAAATATAATATACTTTACAAACCCAAAAAAAATAAAATAATGAACAATATCTTTCACATGGTTAACATGGTAAAATTGATGTTCTAAAAAACTCTCTTTAGCTTTGAAGTCGAATATGTCTGACTTTGTATATTCAACATATATGGCAAAAACTCATTTCATGTGTCAACAGGACCTAGCAAGCACCAGTGAACACAGTCATTTATTGTCCTTACGGTGTCCATAGTTGTTGGGATGTCCATCAGGTCTAAGCAACATAATCTCAGTTGTATCTAGCATAAAAAATTCCAATCCCCTCTTTCTTGCTTCCTCTTGTGCTTCTTTAAATTCCCTCACTTGTGTCAGATATTTCTCAAGGACATACCCATCCAACTTCATTTCTTCCTTGGTAAATGGCTTTGTCCTCACACAATTCTCTCCTTTATTCCAGTCCCTCTTTTCAAGAGTGTGATGGAGAGAATGTCCCAAAAAATGTTACCCCTTTAAACCTTATAATATTTGTAATAGTTCTAAATGCAGTCCTGAATGCCTTCTTGTATCCATAGTAGTGAGCAAGGTCTGTGACATTCTCCATCCCACACTTGTTGCATCCAACAGGTTGATAATTTCATAGAATAATGAGTAAATACCCTTTTTGGTCCTCAGCAAATTTCACGATGCCTATTTTAGTCCCTAGCAAATAAAAAGGCCCATCGTGGTCTCTAAGAAATTCAAAATGGACTCATTTAGTTGAAATCGTGGTCCCTCGCAAATTCAAAAAAGATCCAAATTAGTCCCTAAAAGGACTAAAATTGGTCCATTTTGAATTTCTTAGGGACCACGATGGGCCTTTTTATTTGCTAGGGACTAAAGAGGGCATCGTGAAATTTGCTGAAGACCAAAAAGGGTATTTACTCTAGAATAATAAAGGTCTAGAGAACCAAAGTCCTGCTGAGATTATCACAATGTCAAAATTTTCAACTTGACTGGCCTAAGCTTCATCTACCTCATCTAGATACAGTTTCATGATGTTGTCGTAAGAATGACCACTGCTGTCAACATCACTTGCCCTCACAAAAAATGGAGACCATAGTGTTGCAAGGGTGAAACTGTAATCAACATAGAAATACCGTTTGAAATATGTCACATTTGATGAATATCTAGCAGAAATGTCCTCAGGTTTTGAGACCCGAAAGAGTAAACCACAAGCATGTAACAAAATTTTCTGTCATAACTAGATTAGCCAAGAATTAAGACAATGGGGTAGATTGAGTGATAATGAATAGATGGAATTATGGTAGAAATTTTTAGCTTCTATTCTCTTAAAAAAAACATAGAGGGCGAACCTTGGATCAGTGGCAAGGTTGTGTTGCATGTGATCAAAAGATTACGAGTTTGAGTTTAGGAAACAGTTTTTTTGTATAAGGGCAAGTTTGCGTACAATCGACCCTTATCGCTACCTTCACAAGTCGGTGAGCCTTGTATAACGATATTTTCCCTTTCTGTTATCTTAAAATAGCCAGGAAAAGAAAAAAAAACAAAGTGTGAATTAATCACTTACATGATTTAGGAGGCACAACAAAGATTGCATCTGGTTTCTTCCCACTGTGTCACCAACAAAGGCCATCTTCTTTCCTCTTACAAGCTTTAAGAAATAAGTTGCATCAAAGAGTGGAAGCTCACATTCATCTGGTTTCCACCTCCAATGAAGGTACTCTTAGTCAGGTCTCCCAAACTTCATGCAGTTTTGCTGATGTATTATCAAATTACAAGTTTCATTGTTGTAATAAGGCCCTTCAAGATAAGGAATCCATTTCCCAGAAAAGATGTCACATTATTTTGTTTCTGTGATGTTGTTCAAATTGCTGACAGCACATATCTCTGGAGTTGATTCATATGAGTTTCTTGTAAGATAAAGAGGAAGCATGATGATAAGATTTGCATAAACAACGGTCCATATGCATGCTTATGCACCTTTTTTTATACATGCTTGCTTATGCACATTTTTTAATATGTCTGTACAAGGACAACAATCTTTTGTTACTTCAGGCCAAATCATAAAAAACTAAGTCTGATATATAAAAGATGCTAAAAAGTTAAAAAGGAAACCCCCAAAAGAAAAAAAGTTGATGTTAAAAACCAGTTGAGGAAATCCAAGGGTATAAGTTCCTTTTGCAATCATTCCTAAGTACGATTTGCTAGTTCCTTTTGTGGAAGAGAGAAAACCAAAAACTGAAATAAAACCAGTTTATAATGAATTTGTATTATCATAGAATAATCAGTTGTAACAATTTTTCAAGACATCACCAAAAAATAGGTTTTCTCTCATCATGAAAAATGTCACGATTTTTCGAACGTGACTAGTGAATTGCATCAATTTACACGTTTTATTTCTATAAACACCGATTTAGATTCTCGCTTTCAAGGCAACAAAATTGGGAACATGGCCTTCTATTTCGATGATATATAAGAGTGTCTTTTTTAATAAAATTGGCCGATGTATCCAAAAAACAAAGGCAATAAATTAATCAAACTTAAAACACAATTTGGCTATTTGAAAATTTGTTTCCAACTTTATTTGTTGATTTGAAGTAGTTTGAATTTAGTTGTGAAACTTGTTTGGCGAAAAGCCATCGATATCTTTTCCAATTAGTTTTAATTGAAATAATGTACCTTTTTCATTAATTCACTCTGATATGTGGGGTCCCTTATCCATTCCTGGTTTCTCTGGGAGTCGTTGGTTTGTGGTCTTTATAGATGATTGCACTAGGATTGACATGGTTATATTTGATGAAAGCTAAGAGTGAAGTAATTATTATATTCCAAGGATTTCACAAAATTATCCAAACTCAGTTCAATGCCAAGATTCAAGTACTCCGCAGTGACAATGGTGGGGAGTACATGAATAGATATCTTTATGAATATTTCCACCGACATGGTCTTATTCATGAAACTTCTTGTGTTGAGACTTCACAACAGAACAACGTGGGTTAGTGAAAAAAAGGCATATTCTTGAAACTTCTAGGGCTCTCCTTTTCAACCATCATGTTCCATCTCGTTTCTGGGACGCTGCTGTGGTGACTGTCGTGCACCTACTCAATCGAATGCCTTTAAGAGTTATGGACTTCTCTACACCTTTGGAGGTTCTTTCGCGCTTCACTCCATTGCCATTAGTGTTAACTATCCCTCTTCGCGTCTGTGTTATGTAGCATTTGTGCATATTCCCATGACTCAACGCTCTAAATTAGATCCGTGTGCTCTTTAGTGCATTTTTGTAGGATATGGGGTCCATCAAAAAGGTTATCGCTGCTACAATCCTACTACACGACGTACCTATGTGACAACGGGTGTTACCTTCGTGGAAGGTGAAAGTTTCTTCACGCCTACCAATTCTACCTTTCAGGGGGAGACAACTGGTGAAAAGGTGAATTGGTGGGACAAGGTGTCTCTTAATAGCAGTGGTCCCACCATGGAAGCAATTCAAATTAATATAATAATGTTGTAGAGATTCCCAGACATATGGTTGATGACGTAAAGCCTAGTCTATCCACTGCAGTTGAAACATATTTTCACACAGGAAGAAGTTGATGATATACCTCCACAAGAAGAAGTAGGTATCATACAGCTCCCCTCTTCCCAAACACGTGACCAATTGTCCGAGGATATCCTTCAGGTGAGAAACCATCACTTACCTAACGATTCTAATGTACCTCTGAGTTATAAATTTCCTGACAGGATCAACAGGGGGAAGCCCCCTAATAGATATTATCCGGATGCTGAAGAGAGAAAAAATGAGATACCCTATTGCAAATTATGTGTGTACTGAGAAGCTGTCTGACTCCTTGATGAGTTTTGTTATGAATGTAGCTTCTATTCATGCTCCATGTGGGGTACACGAAGCAATGGAGGATCGAAAGTGGGTAAAGGCTATGGAAGAAGAAATGGAGGCCTTGCAGGAAAATAAAACATGGAGGCTAGTACCACTTCCTAATGGGAAGAAAACTGTGGGGTGCAAATGTGTCTTCTCTGTGAAATACAAACCATATGGGTCTATCGAAAGGTACAAGGCCAGGCTAGTAGCAAAAGGATATACTCAAACATATGGGATAGACTACCAAGAAATCTTCTCCCCAGTTGCAAAACTGAATACAATCTGAGTCTTGTTATCACTCGTTGCCAACATAGATTGGCCATCACAACAATTTGATGTGAAAAATGTCTTGTTATCACTCCCAGATTTAAACGTTGTTGTCCCCAGAAATGTACAAGACTCAATCCAGGAAACATTCAATTAACCCAACATAACAATCTATAGCAACTCTCAGACACAATATGCCATGCATGACTGACCCAATATCATAAATTCCCAACAATGTCATCAGCTTCTTAAAGATACAAGCCTACATTGATTACCCCTTATACAGATAAATAATGTTCACTCCCACTCAATGTTTAAGGGTATCATGATCTCTCAATAAATCACAGCTATAACACTACCATAGGCTTGATCATATTCTCCAAAATTCTTAAAAATGAAGAATCAAATACATGCAGCAATTGATAAAAAGGACTTCACAGGTTGTAACTTGGCAGGGTTAAAGGGTAGGAATATATGGATGGTAGCTCAAATAACAATGAGATTGAAAAACTGATATTATTTTACTTTAACACATTCAACTCAATGGTTTTGCTCCACTAACATTCTCACAGAATTTTGAGAATTAATTCCTTTAAGCCACCTTTTATGCACATTCATTCTTTTCCTTTTTCTTGCTTTTTCCTTTTTTTTCTCCCTTTGTTTTAAGGGCACAGATGAAATTTACATCTGCTAATTACTTGACCTTTGTGGAGCTTACCTCAATTTCTTTGTTTTATTTTCAACACATCAGTAATTCAATCTCAATCAAGGTAAGTCACATGAATAACTCTATTTCGAAGCCATTTCTCATCTCGAGCAAGAACCTTAGAAGGTCCAACAACGAACTTCAAATCCTTGTTAACATCTATGTCATCAGGTTGTACAATGTGTGAATCATCGGATATATATCTGCGGAGCTGACTAACATGGAAGACGTCATGTAGATTCGCTAAGTTGGGAGGTAAAGCAAGTTGATACGCCACCGGTCCGACCCTCTTGATTATCTGGTAGGGCCCAATGAACTGTGGACTCAACTTCCTCACTCCCAAGGCACGTCCAACACATGTAGTGGGGGATAATCGAATGAATACATGATCCCCTTAAAAAAACTCGAGGGGTCTGTGCTTGGCATCGTAGTAACTCTTCTGACGGCTTTGGGCTTTCTTCAGCCTATCTCTAATCATCTCAATCTGCTCTGCGGTCTCTTGGACCAAGTTTGGCCCCATTCACTGTCTCTCTCCAATCTCCGTCCAACAAGTAGGTGTTCTACACCTATGGCCGTACAAGGCCTCATAAGGGGCAATGCCCAAACAGGCATGATAACTGTTATTGTAGGAGAACTCAACCAGTGGCAGGTACTTGTCCCAAGCATTACCCTGCTCTAACACACACGCTCTCAACATGTCCTCTAATGTCTGAATGGTCCTCTCTGTCTGACCATCTGTTTGCGGGTGATATGCAGTACTCAATCTCAATTGAGTACCAAAGGCCTCATGCAACGCTTCCCAGAAGCGTGAAGTAAACTTCAGATCTCGATCACTGACTATGCTTTCGGGATGCCATGAAGCTTCACAATCTCTCTGATATATAGTTTGGCTAGCTACTCTGTGGAGAAAGTCGTCTTGACTAGAATGAAATGGGCGGATTTAGTCAAACTATCAACCACAACCCATATTGAATCAAATCCAGCTTGGCTTCTCGATAAGCCCACAACAAAGTCCATGGATATACTCGTCCACTTCCACTCCAGAATATCTAATGGCTGTAACAAACCAGAAGGCTTCTGATGCTCAATTTTTACCTTCTGACAACTAAAACACTTATTCACAAACTGAGCTGTCTTTCTTCATCCCAGACCACCCAAAAATTCCGTTTTAAATCTTGATACATCTTGGTTGCACTAGGTGAATGGTGTACATACCCATATGGCCCTCTGTTAGCACTTTTTCCACCATTAGCCCCTTTGGAACAATTAACCGATCTTTGTAGTATTTCACATTAGAAGCATCAGTGAACACAAAATCTTGCTCTTTCATCATCTGGATCCCTTCATCAAGCACTTGGGTCGCTTTAACTCTCTCCATTAATGAATTTCGGAGTTCAACTGTAGTCATGAAATATGAAGTCTCGAGTGGTGTAACTGAAATTCTCAAATCCCTGAACTCTTCAATCAAGTCATACTCTGCAATCATCATGCTAGCTGTAACGCTCGTCCGCTTCAAGAATCAATGACTATCCCCACATACTAATATGAGACTTTTCAGTGTGCTTTGTCCTCACTCGTACACTTCATGGGAAAACTTCCCAGGAAGTCACCCATCCCAGAATTGCTCCAAGTCAAGCACGCTTAACTACGGAGTTCTTCCGTTCCGGGCTACCAAAAACTGGATGCATCTTGTTAGTACAGGTAGTACCAATTAATTCTTATAAGCTATCACAAACTGTGCAGTCTCATACATGCACAGTCTTTGGAATCCCTCTTTCTCGGGTGTCAATTCGATTTATTCATGCATGTAACCCCCCACTGGAAGCCTGTCAGGAGCCGCTCCTTGTCCGTGCCTCTTTGCACGGGCGATCACTCCCCGCCTTCGTTAGCACTCAGGATGTTACATGCCCACCAGCTTTCGCCTGGTTCGTCCTCGAACCACACCGTACTGGAAGAGAGGCCCTGCTCTGATACCACTTGTAACACCCGGCCACTTCAAGAATCAATGACTATCCCCACATACTAATACAAGACTTTTCAGTGTGCTTTTTCCTCACTCGCACACTTTCTGGGAAAACTTCCCAGGAGGTCACCAATCCCAGAATTGCTCCAAGTCAAGCACACTTCACTGTGGAGTTCTTCCGTTCTGGGCTACCGAAAACTAGATGCATCTTGTTAGTATAGGTAGTACCAATTAATTCTTATAAGCTACTCAAACTGTGCAGTCTCATACATGCACAGTCTTTGGAATCTGTAAGAACCCGCACTGTTAATTAAGGAGTTTAATAAATTAATTATGTGAAATTAGGAAATAATTCCATAATTGAATCTAATAATTATTATGAGATTTTAATAATTATAATAAGTGATTAAGAATGCTGAAAGTCGCTTTTCGGAAGAAAAGTGCAGATACCGATTCTGCTAGTCGGTATAAATGTGTACCGAAAATTTATCCCGGAAAATTATAATAAGTGCATGATAATTACTAGAATAATATGTAGTACTTGTAAACGAGTTTCAAGTCAAAATAATGAGAACTGGTGCCAGAAACTGGTACTGGCTATGAAAAGCGCGTACCGGAAAGGTGCTCCGAAAATTATAAGAAAAATATGATAATTCTTGTAAAATTGAGTAGGTTAAGAATCCAAAGTTTGGGATTAAAATGCTAAGCGTAGCTATTAAAGTTAATATTGTGCGTTTAAGTGTTAAGCGACTATAAATACTAAAGTATGACCCAAAACCCTAGGTCATACACATTTCCTACGTGAACCTTGCTGAGTGTGGGTGACCAAAACATACCCTTTGGTTTTCTCCTTCATTTCTTGAAGCTTTGAGGCCATTTTCTTCCACTTTTTCCTTGTAAACACTTGGTGTGAGTGAGAGTCATCTTGGGAAGTGAGTAGTGACTTGTGTTCTGAGTTGTGTTGCTGTCTGAGGGAGAGTTTTGGGGCTGAGTTCCTTGTTTGGGTGGTTGGAGCCTTGTTCTTGGCTTGTGAAGCTTCAAGAAGCTTCCTTTGTGAGGAAAGGGCAAGCTTTGGTAGCATTTTTGTGTCCTTTGCTGAGTCAGGACCTTTGGAGTTGGTGGTGAGCTCCAAGAGCTGCCTTTGCCTCTGTTTTGAACCTTGGTGAGTTGTACCAATCTTGGTCTTGAGTTTTGTTGCTTAAAGATGAAGTCTTGGCATGTTTAATGAATTAAACAAGTAACCAACCGTGATATGAACCTCAATGAACCTTAAGATGCATGTTTAAGCTTCTGGAAGTGTTAAAATGGTACCTTGGAAGGATATCTTCGCGAAATGCAGAAACTGCATTGTGTCGCGAAATATCCGGATATTTGTCGTGGAATATCCGGATATTGATATCCGGATATAGGGATCTGGATATCCGGATATTGATATCCAGATATTGGATATCTGGATATTTCCTGTGAGATATCCGGATATTGGATATCCGAATATGTCCCCGAGGAATATCCAGATATTCTGGGTTGGCGAGGAACAGTAGCATACTGTTCATCCAGAACTGATCTATGGGTTTGTGGACCCTAGTTTGAGGAAGTTGAACTTCTGTAATTAATTATTGTAAGTCAGAATCATATGATTAAGGGCTTATGGCTTGGTGAGAAGCCTTAAGACGTAAAACGTAATGGAAAGGCGTTGTCTTAATATTGTATGCTTGCGATGCATGTTTATTGATATTTTATTGGTCCATAACAGATTGTGAATCTGCTGTGTTTGGACTTTGAGCTGTGGACTCTTGGCTTTGGGTGTTAGCTTGCAAGGTAAGCTTTCGTGTCCTCGGTTTAGCCATGTTGTGGTTCCACCATGTCCCATGGGGGTATGGTTATATGCATGCTGTGTTACATGCTTTGGATATTTTGAAATGCTTTTGAGCTGATATGTGCAATGGCTTATAATATGTATGTGTTGTTTCCACTTAATCGGTAAGCCTGAGTATGTGGCGTCATACAAGATAGTGAATCCGTAGGTGGGTGCAAGTAGCGTCTTGCATATTGTGTGGGTAATAGACGTGCATTTCTCTGATCAGTAGAATAGTATTGACACACATGACATGATTATCTGCTACATTGCACTATTTTAGAACTGATGATGATAAACTGCTTTTAAACTTATATTGCACATGTAAGTGAGCTTGGGGTGGAAGATCCTTGAGGACTCCTTGTCTTACTGAGATTTCTTGTTTTGAGATCTCACCCCACGTTGGGGAATGCTTATTTCAGGTTCAGGTAGTATGGTGACCGATGCCTCTGGCGGCAGGAGGCCAGAGCTTAGCTGATTATGATATTTATGTTGTATTGCTGACATGACTGGATTGGATGTTGTTTATGTTTTCTGCTCTTTATGTTTTGAGTTGAGACTTATGCTGGGCTTTGTTGCCTTATTTGGGTGTGCATGGGAGTTGTCCATGCCACTATGTTGTTAGTACTTTTGAGTCGAGTTGTATAAACTGCTAGTGGTCCGATCTACGTGTTGTAGTTCCGTGACTAGAGACATACATTATGTTATTTTAATTAATGAGGTATTTCAGTTAGCTGTTTTATTGCAATTGCATACAGGCGATGTTTTATTAATTGATTAATAAGCAAGTTGGTAATGATAATTACTTCATAATTGAAAAGAAAAAGATATTCCGCATTTTTAATTAAGCACAACTTAATACGATAGTGTGATAACATTACTGGATATATACGGGGTGTTACAGAATCCCTCTCTTTCGAGTGTCGATTCGATTCATTCATGCATGTAACCCCCCACTGGAAGCCTGTCAGGAGCCGCTCCGTGTCCGTGCCTCTTTGCACCGGCGATCACTCCCCGCCCTCGTCAGCGCTCGAGATGTTACACTAGCCACACTCGTGGTCTTTCTGCTCAAGGCATCAGCCACTACATTCGCCTTTCCAGGGTGATACTGAAGGTCAAACTCATAATCCTTCAGGAATTCCATCCATCTCCTTTGTCTCATATTAAGCTCTGTTTGATCGAATAGATACTTCAAGCTTTTGTGATCACTAAAAACTGTGAAGGTAGCACCATACAAGAAGTGCCTCCATATCTTCAAGGCGAAAACCACAGCCGCTAACTCAAGATCATGAGTATGATAGTTCTCTTTATGTGGTCTTAACTGTCTAGAAGCATAGGCCACTACCTTTCGCTCCTGCATCAACACGCACCCTAATTCATACTTGGATGCATCACAATAGATCTCAGATCTCTTCTCTGGATCAGGAAGAATCAGAACCGGTGCGATAGTCAACTTATCTTTCAATTCTTGAAAACTCACATCACACCCAAGGGTCCATGCAAATGGCACCCCTTTTCGGGTCAACCTAGTCAATGGCAAGGCGATTCTGGAGAATCCATTAATAAACCGCCTGTAGTATCCGGCTAAACCCAGAAAACTCTGGATCTCAGTAACACTCTTGGGTCTCTCCTAATCCAAACGATACATAATACGTATTGCGATTCAATAATCTTGTACACTATTTTTTTTCAAACACTTTGTAGAAAGTATATTTTAATATGACATTAAGTATCATAATTTATAGATTGACTAATCCACTTTGGTGTCATCTTTAATTTCACGTTACGACTTAAAAGATAAAGTCTCAATTCACTGTGATAAGAATACAGCCATATGATAGGGATATGGAGGTTCAGTTGGCAGAAGACTGTATTTGGTGTTGATTCGGAAAGAACTCAGAGGCTTCTGGGTTTAACCTCCTATAGTACTATTGTTGCAAATTTGAACTGTGTTTGTGAGAGATAAAATATATCAAATGACGTGTTATTGCGTAGATCTTGAAAAGTTATGTGTAATCTAAAAAATATTACCTGATTCGAATACCTCAGTTAAAAGTTATGGCCTTTCAAAGTTTTACGATTAAGCTGTTAACTTTTTGTGCCACGTGTCAATACCAGACGAGTCACGCCTAAATTAGGCGCGAATTCCTACCGGTCATGCCTAACTTAGACATGAATGGTCACGCCTAATTTAAACGTAAATGAGTGCAATAGATCCGTAAACAATTTCAAACCAGCTATATATTAGTAATTATTTATTAAAATAACAATATTTTAATTTTTTTGCCGCTGTTCTTGCATCCAATAATAGGTATTATTGCCATTCAAGATAAACACCTGTATTATAAATAAATTACTGATTATGGTTAAAAAAAATTCCTCCCTTCTCAAGACTAACATGACAACATATTAATGTTGAAATCTTATTTTTATTGGATGAATATATCGAGCAATGGGTGCGGGAGCACTTAAAATATTTTTCACTATACAAGAAGGGTAAAGAATTTCTCAAGTCAATGGAGATAAGTTATCTCCAGTGAGCCCAAAATGACATCATTTTGGTGCGGATAGCAAGGTGTTTTTGTAATTATAATATATTGCAAGGTTATATTAGTCTTTATCATTATAATTTTTTAATCTTATAACCCTAAAACGATGTCATTTTGAGCTCACTGGAGATAACTTTATCTCCGGTGACTAGAGAAATACTTTTCCCATACAAGAAGCACAGTTCTCCACAACATTTTTGATAACATAAAAAACATTTCAGATTTTTTTTTTCAATTTAAAAAAAAAAAAAAAAATCTTTTTCGGTCTGGTGATTGTATTGTTCGCGTAAACAAGAGACATGGGTGTTACTTATTTAATAAGTTGACTATTGATGCTCCTTTTCTCATCAACAAGCAAACGGAGGCTGATTCATTAATCTTGCAACCCTGCAAGATGATATTTTAGCAATCATATTAGATTTAGATACGCTGCTAACAATCATTGTTTATCTTCTCTCCTATTTTTCCCCCTTCATTTTATAAGAAAAACCTCTTGTTAAGGATGAGGAAACAAATAATATATATAATAATTTCATCTCTCTTTTATTTGGCCAACCTAGAACCAGCAAATTAATAATCACGCTTCGTGCTCGTAGCTAGGGGTGTGCATGGAGTGGTTTATCATTGGTTTTGACAAAAACCGAACAGAACCAGTTTTAAACAGTTTGATTCTCAAACCGAACCGATATTTTTTAAAACCATTTTTTTAATTTTTCAAACCGGTTCCAAAACTGGTTTGAAATCGGTTTTGATTGAAAATCGATTTTAAATCAAAACCGGTTTTAATTTTCCTTCACGTTATTGTGAGAGTGATTGTAGAAGAACAATTGAATTATTTTAAATTATAAAAAAATTGACCTTCGCTCTCTCAAGATTTATGTTACTAAGAGGTTCATTTGAACTGATGGAGGAATGTATATGTAAGGGTGTTCAAAATGTCCAAAAGAATCAAACCAATCCAAAACCAAAATGCTCCACAATTTAAAAATCGGTATTTTTAAAAATCGATATTTTTAAAAATCGGTTTCATATGAAACTGTATTTTATTTTATAAATTTGTTTTATCAAACCATAAAAATAATTGGTTATCCATGGTTATTCATAATCAATCTGCTCTACAATTAAAGAACAAATAAATAAATTCGTTGTGAGTTGTCCTTTTAATGGTGTTGATTCATCATCTTAAACATCTCAGAGACGTTAAGTCAATTAATTAATTTCGTTGCCCTTTTCGTTATGATTTTTTAACTCATCTTTGTCAATTTAAAGCCTTCGCCTTGTCAAGTTGTGAGTTTACCCGGAGGTCCGTATGTGATTTTTTTTTTGGGAGGGGGGGGGGGGTGGGGGGAGGAAGTTATTACCTTGCATAAGAAGTGTTTTCTTAGGATGTGAGCTTTCGATATATGAGCAGTTTTTTTTAAGTGAATGTTTTCTACTTGAGCTGTTTAATTTTTTTTGCTAATTTATTGTTTGGAAGTTCGAGTCAATTGACTAATATAATAGGCATGATAAAAGATTATACAATAGTTTGGTTATGGATAACCAATTATCTTTATAGTTTGATAAATAACCAGTTTATAAAATAAAATACAGTTTCATATGAAATCGATTTTTAAAAATAATCGATTTTTAAAATATAGAGCAGTTTGGTTATGGATTGATTTGGTTCTTTTGGACGTTTTGAACACCGCTACTGATAGCTTCCATGTCAACCTCAACTTCTAAACAATTGAAAAGGTACACAAAATAATTTTTTTTGTGTCACGTTAACCCTAACATGATACAATTACATTAGTTGCATAAATAATTTTTTTTAAATTTTAAATTAAAAGGTTAAAAAACCCCTTGAAACTACTTAAGGATAATTAAAAAACTAAAAAGTTATAAATAGTTATGAGAAGTGTAAAACAAACAAAAGAAAAAAGAAAAAGAAATATTAATAGCTTAAGTGATATTAGTTTTTGAAAGTCATATGTTATTAGTCCTTAAAAATGGAATGGGAAGAGTAAAAGAAAACGAGAAATGTTGCTATTTATAACGTGACATAAACTTATAAGTTGCTTCTGTGTTGGTCTGGTGATTTTAATCATGCATCATTTGCATGCCAAACATAATTGCAAGTCATAGAAAATATTGACAGAAGGCATTATCACTAGGTATGATCTTTGAGAATGACAACTCTTTTCATGGGATATGAAGTTCCAATTAACAAGTAAAATCTGATGTACGGAAACTATTATGACCAGCATGAAAACTGTTGTTTCCTAAATTTGCTTCCTTACCAATTTGGCTAAGCAGGTGAAACTAAATTGTTTCTCTTTTGTTCTTTCTTTTGCATTTTATGTTTTAGTTGTATCTGTGGTCTATGCTAGATTTAACAAAAGATTATCCAAAAATGTGTCTTTGAAAGTCAAAAAAGTAAGACGTACTGGTAGATTTTGGGAACTTCAAAGCAAAACAAAATTTTAGCTTCAAAATTTTCTTCTTCCAAATAAACAAGACTCATGATATTCCATATTTCATATGATGTTTTCTGATTATATGATGGTCTGTTGTGAAATTTTAATGATGTTTCTTTTCTCTGTTTTGATGCAGGCTGCATTATCTCCATGGTGCTGTTGTAGCTGCAGTTCTCGGAATCGTAGTTGATATGCCAATTGTATCATTTGCTGCCATATGCAAAGGTCCTTACATGCTTTTTAAAGGGTGGAATCATTTGTTTCATGATCTCATAGGTCGTGAAGGCCCTTTCTTGGAGACAATATGTGTGCCTTTTGCAGGCCTTGTTATCCTTCTGTGGCCACTGTCAGTTATTGGGGCAGTTCTGGCATCTGTGGTAGCTAGTATCTTTCCCGGTACCTATGCAGGTCTTGTTGCTTATCAAGTAAATCCTCATATAAGTTTTCAGCACTCATAAATACAATTGTTACCATAGCCTATTATGTTATGTTTGGGTTAGAGTTAGATAACATTTTTCTAATGAGTGAAATACATAGCATTTTGGTGGGTGGCTTACTCGACTGTTCCTATGATTATCTAGACTGATTCTTATTCCAAAGACAGACTGATGGTGAATTGTAGGAAAAATTGGGGATAAGGATAAAAAATAAGTTTTCAACAGTTACTGTCTCTGGACAAATTTCAGCACCAATTCCTAGTTCATCATAGGCAATACCACTCGTGTAAAAGGTGAGTGCGTTTTCTGAGTTTGTACTCAACTCATTTGAGAGGCAAGATGTGAGCCTTAAAGAGTTGACACTTAACCACTTAGAGAGTGTAGGAGAAGTTTGAAATTTCAAAACACCTTGAAAGTAAGCTTCAAGAATGCCTTTCAACTAACAGCTTGCATGATAATGCCATAACACCTTGAAAGTATATTGAAACTATTGATGCATTGATTTCTCTTAGGCATGAGATATGTTTATTTGTTCTATGAAATGCATGAGTCTTCTTTCTTGTTGGGCCTTCGGTACATTGTTGCAGCTTTGTCCCTTTATGATGAATACAGCAATGATATTCTTGACATGACAGAAGGATCCTGCTTCCCAAGGTTTTATTATGCAGTGCTTCTTGATACATGTTGTTGAGTTACCTGCAATTAATGCTCTTGATTTGTGTTTGGAAGACCTCAATATCGAAAAAAGGCTGAAATGTCAGTGACAGCTACCCATTCAAATTCCTTCTCAAGAACTTGAGGTATTCTTTTTAATATTTTGTGTCCAATGACACATGACTCACATATTACTCTTTTTTTGTTCATGTTTTGCATCATGCTTTGGGGGCTCTACTAAATAAACACTGTTCATAACTTGTGTAGCTGTTGGAGGGCTTGTTCAAGAAATATCATAAGGTGGGAGAAACACTAGTTTCTGTAAGACTAATAACACATGAAGACATACAAGAAGCTATGTCTGGTAAAGGGAGTAGAGTCATTACTATTGGTTTACCAACATATTGCCTTCTCCAAGCACTCTTGTGTTCTGCAAAAGCCAATTCCTCTGGGCTCTGGTATATTGATAAGTAAGTTGAACACTTGCTGCCCCTTTTGCTTCTGATTTTCAAGATTATTTGCTTTTAATCATCTTGATGAAATCATTTTGCTTGCTTCCTTAATACAGGTGATGATATTGAACTAACTACCACAAACAGACCAAAGGAGAATTTTTTTGAATGGTTCCTTAATCCCCTTTTGATTATTAAAGAACAAATCAAAGCAGTGAATCTTTCTGTGTCAGAAGAGGATTAACTTTGCAAATTGGTTCTCTTGAGTGGTGATCCCAATAGGGTAAAAAATTCACTTATTGGCACAGCACCTGAATCTGACATCAAACTTGCTGAACTTGATGCATTGGCTAGAAGGTATATATCTATCGGACCAAATCATGTTAGTTACTTTTAATAAGACTGCGTATAAGAATTATCCTCACTCCTATCTTTACTAGTCGGGATTTAATAGAAAATGATTATTTATATATTTTATTCTCCTTTGATTTTAGTTTCATATCTATTACACAGGCTCCAACGGATCACCAAATTTATCACAAGGTTCCCAACCTACAAGCGGCGCTTCGATTATCTTGTAAAAATATTGTCTAATGAGCTTGCTGACAAGCATGGAGCTTCAAAAATAATCAGATCAAAAAGTGCTTTTCGTCGAATTATTAGTTTGAAATCCTTCAAAGGCACAAGAACTAATGCCGATTCTGATCAAGAGTCTGAACATGCAAGAGATTTGGAAATTTCATAAGAATATCATGTTATATATATATATATATATATATATTATCCTGTAAAACAATGTGTCATATCGGGATGAGTGACCATTTTGTCACACTTTGGCAAAAAAATTTACCAGACTGCCACGCCAACAGTAAATTTTGCCAAAATGCCACGCGACATATTTCGCTACACTGTGTAGCGAAATATGTTTGCTAGTAATTCACTACTCAGTGTAGCGAAATATGTCGTATCAGGCTGCACAGTCAGCAAAAATGACACGTGTCAAGCAGGCAGAAATTCGCTACACTGTGTAGCGAATTATGCTTGAATTATGCCTGCTTGACACGTGTCATTTTTGCTGACTGTGCAACCTGACATTGCATGTTTCGCTACACAGTGTAGCGAAATATGTTGCGTGGCATTTTGACAAAATTTACTGTTGACGTAGCAGTTTGGTAAATTTTTTTGTCAAACGTGACAAAATAATCACTGTTCTGTCATATCGTGTATAGTCTTCAATCCATTTCCCCTTTGTGTGCTTTTGTTTAGTGCTATACCAATGACTAGATGTTGTTAGATATAATACAAATGTTATATAGATATAATAAAATTGTACGTTTTCCCTTTTTACTCATGAGATATAGATATAATAAAATTGTACGTTTTCCCTTTTTACTCATGAGATTAAAGAGTCTTTTAACAAAACTACTAAGAATAATCTGTCACCTCTGACCAATACATGAAGTGAACATTCTCCACGTGCTTTGCATGCTTTTGAAATGGAATAAAAGTAGCACCTTTAAAAAACAAAATTTTGGTAAATTATAAATTCCCAAAGAAAGCAAGGAAAAAAAAAACACTAAGTACCTTAAAGTCAGTCGTGATAGCAGATTTTTGTCTTCTTTTTTCTGCTTGAATATATCTATATTTTCCCACCAAATTTCCTATATGATAGACCCAAATGACCAAGTCAAATTAATTATCAAATCCAAAGCTCAAATGAGGTAATTGCAAGCCAATCAGCGTATTAACTCTTAATATATGGAAAAGTTTAATTTTGAAGGAATAATGGGTTTTTTTTCAAAAAGTTTTATTCCAAAATTAAAAAATTACTAGTTTTTAAAATTTTAAAATAAATTACTTCAAATACATAATTTATTGATGATTGTGATTTGAAAGGTGACGTTAGTTATTCAAATCTATACCTCTCTTCGTGAATATTTTCATTCTGGTTATCAAAAAGAATAAGGGACAAATTTCATCGTTATATTATGTTGAAGCTATTAAAATATTATTTTTATTATTATATTTTAAATATTCTTTTTTATTTTAAAATAAACTACTTCAAGTTCAAATGAGCACTAATCTGTTGATGTTCTTGATTTAAAGTATTCGGTTCCGTTTTTATGATATATATTTTTATTTATATTCAAAACTTAAAAAATAAATTTTATTAATTATTTTATCATTTATTCATAATTTTTAAACAATATATTTTTTTTTAATTAATCTTTTCTTTGCCAGTTAGCACCTTAATTGATTAGATTGCATTTTAAGAATATATTAATTGTTACTTGTGTACCAATGGTATACTATAATTAAATAATTAAGCATATTCGAAAATGGTCCAACATCTTTCAGTACCACGCTGGATATGGAATTTCCAATGTTAAAGATCAATCAAAGTAGAACGAAAGATCAGCAATTACCTCATTTCCATATATTAAGGATAGAGTTTCCACTTTCCACAACACCATAGTGTGCATCTTTCACCAAAAAAAAAAAACTCTGTGCACTTATTCTCCTCTTGCCTTCTCTCATACTTGCAATGGCTTGTTCTTCTTCCTCCATGGGGTCTACTTGTGTTTCTCTTAGCCATTTTCTCTGTTCCACAATGTTTCTCTGTGGCTTCAAGTGAGTTCCAAGTCGGAGACACAAAAGGGTGGGTTGTTCCACCAGCCAATGACACAAACATGTACAATGATTGGGCCTCACACAACAGGTTCCATGTTGGTGACACCATTTGTATGCAACTCATCACTCTCCTATATAGTATTCTCTTTCCCATGCACATAACATATAAAAAACACATTTTTCTTCATAAGGAAACAAAAGGGTATATTAGTAACCAACTAATTTTTTGCTTTTTTATTTTGTTTTTGTGTAGATTTTAGGTACAAGAAGGACTCTGTGATGGAGATCGGTGAGGAAGATTACAAGGATTGCAATGCCACTCACCCAACTTTCTTTTCCAACATTGGAAACACTGTGTTCAGGTTTGAACACTCGAGGACTTTCTACTTCATAAGTGGTGCATCAGGGCATTGTGAGAAGGGACAGAAGATGATTGTGAGGGTGATGGTTCCAGATGAGTCTCTTTCTCAGCATGCAAAGTCTTCTGGGCACCATGATCCTGTTTTGCCAATTGGGGTGTCTCAAATGATCTTCCTTCAGTTTGTTTTTGCATGTGTTGCTTCCTATGTAATTTGAGTACTTCTTATGATGTTAAATTCGGGTGTGTTAGGAATAGTGCATTTTGTTCTTTGTAAAGTCTCTTTCTTTTTTTATTGCTTTTGTTAAGGTCATAGAATGAGCTTGGATTATTATTTGCATGGTAGTGTTGATTTCTA
>NW_026898327.1:0-49959 GCF_033153095.1 Gastrolobium bilobum | reverse complement strand
GCAACCGGTATACGAGGGAAGCAAGAAAATGTTTGGTGGAAGTTGTTTGTGGACGGGTCGTCCAACAAAAGAGGCAGTGGGGTAGGGGTTATAATAGAGAACCCGGATGGAGTGGCCGTAGAACATTCGCTGGCATTGGAGTTTCCCACGAGTAATAATCAAGCAGAGTATGAAGCAATGATTACCGGTTTGGTTTTGGCAAAGGAGCTCGGAGCCGAGCTCCTAGAGGTGTATAGCGATTCCCAATTAGCAACTTCGCAAATTAGCGGAGTATACCAAGCTCGAGGGGAGATTATGATTAAATATTTGGCAAGGGTACAGGAGTTGATGAAAGAATTTAGGGAGATCCGAGTAGAGCACATTCGTAGAAACGGTAATGTTAGAGCAGATGTGTTGTCAAAGCTGGCGAGCACTAAAGCCTCAGGAAATTTGAAGACCATTATACAGCAAATATTCGAGCTCCGAGTGTGGTGTGGATGGTCGAAGAGGTGGATTGGAGAAGCCCAATTATAGAGTATTTGGAAAAAGGAAAGGAGCCCGGAGAAAAAATGGAAGCAAGTCGGCTTAGGAGAAGAACGGCTTGGTTTGTCAGGATAGAAGGACAGTTGTATAGAAGAGGGATAAATTCTCCTTTGTTGAAATGCATAGCTCCACCGAACACGGAATACGTGTTAGAGGAAATACACGAGGGGATCAATGGACATCATCTAGGAGGGAAGTCGTTAGCCAAAAAAGCTATACGAGCAGGATATTTTTGGCCAACAATGGGAGAAGATGCTAAAAAACATGTACGCAGATGTGAACAGTGTCAGAAGTTTTCTAATGTATATCAAGCTCCTCCCGAAGAGTTGTTCAGAATTTCATCTCCATGGCCATTTTTTAAATGGGGAATGGACCTGCTAGGTCTGTTTCCTAGAGCAGCCGGAGGAGTGAAATACCTGATAGTGGCAGCAGATTACTTCACCAAGTGGATAGAGGCAGAACCTGTCGCCACCATAACTGCTCGGAAAGTCCAGAAGTTTTTCATTGGGAAAATAGTCTGCAGGTTTGGTATCCCAGCTATAATCATAACTGATAATGGGACACAGTTCATAGATAGATAATGTTTTATGGGGATATAGAACTTCTGTGCAGTCTAGTATTCAAGAAACACCGTTTAAAATGACTTACGGGTTCGATGCAATATTACCCGTAGAAGTCGGAGAACCATCATGGAGAAGGAAGTTGAGTTCCGAAGATAAAGAGAAAGAGAATAGTGAGTTGATGAAGATTGATATGCAGTTGCTGGAGGAAGAAAGAGACAAAACAGCAATCGTTGAAATGGCATCCAAGCAGCGAGCAGCGACAAGATACAATAGAACAGTGGTGAAGCGAACATTTCAAGTAGGAGATTTGGTGCTCAGGCGGGCAGATGTGGGAAATAAGAATGCAAGAGATGGGAAGTTAGCAGCCAATTGGGAAGGTCCATACCGAGTAACAAAAGCCACACATACAGGAGCTTATCAAATAGAGCATTTGGATGGGAAAGCTATCCCACGATATTGGAATGCGGGCAAGCTCAAAAGGTATTTCAGTTGAAGAATTCAGACCAATGATCAGAAGAAGGAAACCAACGAGCATGTATAGTCGTTGGTAGAGTAGGTAATATGTTAGGTTAATTATTAAAGCTTTGTTTAAGTTAAGAAAATTCAGAATTACGTTTCGTATAGGAGTTTATATTTATTATGTTCAGTAGATGATGAATATTGGGTAGTTTAACTTTTGAATTCAATAAAGCAAGATTCTCAGAAATGTATATGTCAGACAGACCAAAAGTCCCATGCCGCCTTCCATGGCCTCATGGGCACCTGATCATTTCCTACTCGGAAGCAGGGCCAAAAGTCCCATGCCACCTTCCATGGCCTCATGGGCACCTGCTCATTTCCTACTCGAAATCAGGGCCAAAAGTCTCATGCCGTCTCCTATGGCCTCATGGTCACCTGCTCATTTCCTACTCAGAAGCAGGGCCAAAAGCCCCATGCCGTCTCCTATGGCCTCATGGGCACCTGGAAGCAGGGCCAAAAGTCCTCATGGGCACCTGCTCATTTCCTACTCGGAAGCAGGGCCAAAAGTCCCATGCCGTCTCCTATGGCCTCATGGGCACCTGCTCATTTCCTACTCGAAATCAGGGCCAAAAGTCCCATGCCGTCTCCTATGGCCTCATGGGCACCTGCTCATTTCCTACTCGGAAGCAGGGCCAAAAGTCCCATGCCGCCATCCATGGCCTCATGGGCACCTGATCATTTCCTACTCGGAAGCAGGGCCAAAAGTCCCATGCCGAATTCCATGGCCTCATGGGCACCTGATCATTTCCTACTCGGAAGCAGGGCCAAAAGTCCCATGCCGCCTTCCATGGCCTCATGGGCACCTGATCATTTCCTACTCGGAAGCAGGGCCAAAAGTCCCATGCCGCCTTCCATGGCCTCATGGGCACCTGATCATTTCCTACTCGGAAGCAGGGCTAAAAGTCCCATGCCTCCTATGGCCTCATGGGCACCTGCTCATTTCCTGCTCATTTCCTACTCGGAAGCAGGGCCAAAAGTCTCATGCCGTCTTCCATGGCCTCATGGGCACCTGCTCATTTCCTACTCGGAAGCAGGGCCAAAAGTCCCAGGCCGCCTTACATGGCCTCATGGGCACCTGCTCATTTCCTACTCGAAATCAGGGCCAAAAGTCCCATGCCGTCTCCTATGGCCTCATGGTCACCTGCTCATTTCCTACTCGGAAGCAGGGCCAAAAGCCCCATGCCGTCTCCTATGGCCTCATGGGCACCTGCTCATTTCCTACTCGGAAGCAGGGCCAAAAGTCCCATGCCGAATTCCATGGCCTCATGGGCACCTGATCATTTCCTACTCGGAAGCAGGGCCAAAAGTCCCATGCCGCCTTCCATGGCCTCATGGGCACCTGATCATTTCCTACTCGGAAGTAGGGCCAAAAGTCCCATGCCGTCTCTTATGGCCTCATGGGCACCTGCTCATTTCCTACTCGGAAGCAGGGCCAAAAGTCTCATGCCGTCTTCCATGGCCTCATGGGCACCTGCTCATTTCCTACTCGGAAGCAGGGTCAAAAGTCCCAGGCCGCCTTACATGGCCTCATGGGCACCTGCTCATTTCCTACTCGGAAGCAGGGCCAAAAGTCTCATGCCGTCTTCCATGGCCTCATGGGCACCTGCTCATTTCCTACTCGGAAGCAGGGCCAAAAGTCCCAGGCCGCCTTACATGGCCTCATGGGCACCTGCTCATTTCCTACTCAGAAGCAGGGCCAAAAGTTTCAGAGTAATCATTCTAAAACATTAATCGAGAAGAGTTTTGAAAGAGATAACTTGTTATTGAAATATGATACGGACCCACCATGGTATGGGCCTCAAATGTAATAAATGACCCAATTGGCAATGCTGTAACAAGTGGAGATATTGACTAGAATGCCCTCCAACAGATAGAGCGTGAGTGTCATTGAGTTTGTTATATATAAGGGAGGCAGGAAGGAAAGGGGGATCTGGAATATTTGGCATTTGCTTGGGCCCTTTTGGGATTGGGAGAGAGTGGAACCTTTCATATGTGTTCCACATTATCTTTACTTTTGTTGCTTGTTATTTTCATATGGATTCTGTAATTTCTTTCACGTTACAACTTTACTGTTAGAACGTTTCTGTTTGTAATTGTTGCTAGGAAATATATGAATGAGGAATATTGAGATCTGAGTTCTTGAGTAAGCTCTATTTTACATTGATTAATTGGTTGGTCCTTATCAAAATATAACAAAAACAAATTTTACCAAGTTGCGTTGATACAATAGCGAGCTCTTAAAGTAGTCGGATCAAAATAAAAAGATAGAAACATACCAAGTAATTGAAGAAGTAGCAAAATAACAGATATTCAAAGATTCAGCAGACATAGTCATTACAGCACCAAAAGTCATTTAAGCAAAAAACTAAAATAAGTACAAAATAAAAGTGGCATCTCACTCCTTCAAGCATCTTTTGGGGTGTCCTACGATGTAGTCTTATCAGAAGTTGACGCCACACCCACGAACTCGGCAGGACAGGTGGCGAGCACGATAATAGATCCATTCTCATTATGAGTGCATAGTCGGCCATTATCAACAAAGTTGAAGGTGTCGATTTTATCCAAGTTAGTAAGGGCAACATCCGGGTGAAAGAACTTCACTTGGTCGACAGCCCAACCACGAATTTGATGACCAAAAGCAACATATTTAGAGTCCATGTCCTCGGCAGCTTGTTGTAGCGAGCTGACTTGCTTCTTCAGAGTGTCTACTTCCAGTTCCAACTCGGCTACCCGGAGGTCTGAATCCTCAAAGTTCTTTTTCAAAACTTTATGACCTTCAGTCAGCTGGTCATTTTCCTGTTTCAAAGTAGTAAGCTCGTCTCTGGCTTTCTTAGCCAGTTTTTCAGACTCTTTAAGCTTAAGTTGAAACCCCTGCGTGGCAAACTCGGCGGCTTCGGCTCTTTGAGTCAGGCGAGCATGTTTAGTCTTAAAATTGTTATTAAAGAGTCGTAACTCTTTAAACTTGACGATTAATTGCTCCAAGGAAAACGGAGGAGTTAAAGACTTTTCTGTAGGTGATTCAGATCTGGGTTCATTAATCCGAACTTGCTTTCGGGGTTGAGGTTCTCCAGAATCAACAGGCGGGTCCATATCCAAAATCACAGTCTCATTTGGAATGGAACCAGTAGCAGAGGTAGCCGGAATGGAAGAAGGAGTAGGAGAACCTTTTTTTTCACCAGAAGACGAGGAGTGAATCTTCTTCCCAGATACAGTTGAGTCTCCTTGGTGAGCATCCTTTTGTTTTTTACGAGCAAAAAATGAAGGATCCATGATGGTCTTATCTAAAAACAATACACGGGTGCAAAGTTAAAAGTAAAGTACATAGGATAATATAACAACAAGAGGTTAGTCACTTACTTAATTTCTTGCAAATCCAAGCAGGACAATCTTTATTTGCTAAAATAGACTGAGGAGTGATAGAAATATTTTCTTTTGCTAGGATAGAGTCCATGTCCTCGACAGCTTGTTGTAGCGAGCTGACTTGCTTCTTTAGAGTGTCTACTTCCAGTTCCAACTCGGCTACCCGGAGGTCTGAATCCTCAAAGTTCTTTTTCAAAACTTTATGACCTTCAGTCAGCTGGTCATTTTCCTGTTTCAAAGTAGTAAGCTCGTCTCTGGCTTTCTTAGCCAGTTTTTCAGACTCTTTAAGCTTAAGTTGAAACCCCTGCGTGGCAAACTCGGCGGCTTCGGCTCTTTGAGTCAGGCGAGCATGTTTAGTCTTAAAATTGTTATTAAAGAGTCGTAACTCTTTAAACTTGACGATTAATTGCTCCAAGGAAAACGGAGGAGTTAAAGACTTTTCTGTAGGTGATTCAGATCTGGGTTCATTAATCCGAACTTGCTTTCGGGGTTGAGGTTCTCCAGAATCAACAGGCGGGTCCATATCCAAAATCACAGTGTCATTTGGAATGGAACCAGTAGCAGAGGTAGCCGGAATGGAAGAAGGAGTAGGAGAACCTTTTTTTTCACCAGAAGACGAGGAGTGAATCTTCTTCCCAGATACAGTTGAGTCTCCTTGGTGAGCAACCTTTTGTTTTTTACGAGCAAAAAATGAGGGATCCATGATGGTCTTATCTAAAAACAATACATGAGTGCAACGTTAAAAGTCAAGTACATAGGATAATATAACAAGAGGTTAGTCACTTACTTAATTTCTTGCAAATCCAAGCAGGAGAATCTTTATTTGCTAAAATAGACTGAGGAGTGATAGAAATATTTTCTTTTGCTAACTCGGAAGTCAGCTTTTGAAACCAAGTAAAAGTTTCAAACCAAGTAAACCAAGTAAAAGTTTCAAGTTCGTCAGTACTCAAATTCTTTGAGTTAGTTAAAAATGCTTTAACAGGTGTACTATAATAATGTTGGTTCCAACTGAGAGGGAATCGAGGAGCTCCGTCCTGATCCAGAAAGAAAGCAGAAGGAGTGGCAGATTGAAAAGAAGAAGAAGAAGCATATGGTGTAGCCGGAAGAGCTTCAGGTATACAAATCTTGAAATAATCTTCCTTGAAGTTCTTCCAATTGTCTTCGTATATAGTACACCAGCGAAATCTAGGGCGAGCTTTTAAGGAAACCCAACTATGACGAGTACTTCCTCTATCGATAACATTGCGGAATACGGCGAATAGACAAAAGAAAATCCGAAAAGAGTACGTGAACCCAAAAGATCTACAGATTATCTCAAAAGTTTGTAAAAAACACCAGCTGTTTGGATGAAGTTGAGAAGGGGCGATTTCAAGATGGTTTAAGACGTCCATTTGAAATTCAGTGAAAGGTAAGGATACCTTGAGCTCGGAAAATAAGCATTTATAGGCAAAAAAGAAAGAATTCTCACCTTGCCCGGAAGGTGAACATATACGTTCCTCTTCTCCGGGTGCAGCAACTCGAAAGGAAGTAATAATGGAGTCACGGAATAGAGGGATGGACTGTAAGGCAGCATGAAGATTACTCGAATTATTCTCATATAAAGAACGAAGGCCTAGAGCTTCTTCATCAACCCATGCTAGACCTTCCACAATAGAAGGAAGAGCGAAGCGAGAAAGTGGAAGCGAACGGTAGGGACGATTCCTCGGCGGCATGGCCTGGACGGAAAGGTACCAGTAAAACCTAGTTTAGAAGATATATTACAAGTTAAAAAGTTCAAATGAAGAAAATGGTGGTTATCAGTGGTTATAAGGGTATTCCTAGTCCGTCCAGAACGCATAAAGCCGGAAAAAAAGTCTTAAAGAAGATGAAGGAATAAATACAAGGAAGGTTCTTATCAAGATAAAATGTGAGTCTTTCGAGAGCATGTTTAAAGATGCAGGTAATAGTTCTTAGAGTAAAGGTTAAAATTAAACAAGAAAGAAGAAACGAAAGAGAAGAAACAAAAGCAAATGTAAAGATGAAAGTACTTACTGGTATAGTCTGATAACGAACAGCAACCAAATGCAGCAGAGTAGTTTGATGAAGAACAACAACTAAATGCAACAGCATCACACCAAGTTTGCACAAAGAATTTCAAGAAAGCACAGAAAGAAGAAAAGACCAGAAAACTTAAAAGAGAAGGAGATGAAGAAGAAGATGATGGAAAAGAAGGTGGGGGTTTTAAGGAGAAAAAGGAAAGGGGTGAATGGGAAAATCAAAGTAGGTAGTAATAAAGAGAAGCGAAAAAGTAACGGGCTTTTCGAATCTCGAAGGACAATAATGGCTGTCAGGATATGACGTTTCAGATGGGCAACCGTTTGGAGAATCAAGGCAACAAGAAAGTGACAAATGGCAATCAAGATTAGGATTAAGTAGGAAGCATTTAATGAGGATGCTGACGTATAAGAAAGAGAAGATATAAGGGGTAAAATAACTTATAAACTCGGAGTAAAATAGACATTGCACTCCGAGCTTGGGGGCTTAATGTTCCGGGTTTATACATCCGGGTATCAATAGTCAAGGAAAAGAGTTGATAGAACCCGGATGGGGTTTTACCCGGAAGGGAAGTCGGCCAAAATACTATAACCCAAAGTGGGCCCTACCACGATTACATGATGGGTTTCTATAACTACCCACGTTCACAATAACCACCTATGGAAGGGTTATATATACCAAAGACCATAACTAACATAGGGGATAGACAATAATCATACTAATGTTCATACACAACAGCAATAATTTTCAAACGGGGAGTACTAAATTATAGAGAAGCAGTTTTACCTTGAGAACCATCAGCTTTCTTAACTAAGGACTCATAATCAGCCGCCAAGAGGTTGGGGCGCTTTCTTTTAGTCTTAGGTCCAAATGCATCCTCAAAAGGCTGTCTATCAAGAAGGTGAACCCTTGATTGCTACATTCGAAATCCACAAAATTAGTAAATTTCAAAAAAAATAATAATAAAAGAAAGCACATAACTATTAACAAACAAAACAAAATCCTTGCAACAAATAAACAGCTTAATAAATAAACCTTTTGGTGGTCGTTGAGGAGTGACAGTGGCAATTTCTTCTCCTTCAGAATAACATTGTAATTACTCGACATGCGGCTCTGCAGCTCTTCTCTGAAGAACTCAAGCTCTTTCTGATTCACAACCCGAGTGTTCCCTACAGATCATGAAACCGAAAAATTAAAATAAAATAAAATTGTCAAAACCATAAAATTCACAAGTTCAAGTTGAAGAATCGTGATTATTATTTTATTTTTTGTTGTGAAATTGAAACTAACCGAACCAACGGCGATCAGGTTGGATTCGCGTGCTGGGAAGCTCCTTAGACTGATATTCGTTGGTCAAAACCTTTCCCTTGCGGTCGCGAACTGGCCTCGTGTTGTACATCTTGAGGCGGCGCACGGTGGCGGCGGAGCGTGACTCCTTCTTCGTGTCATTGCTGCGATTCACGTCGAGTGAATGCTTCGGTTTTCCCGAGACGTTCACTTTCCTCTCCTTCTTCTTCGTCATTGCAGAGATAGAGAGAGAAACACAGAGATATAGAGAGAGAGAGTGTGTGGTAGTGAGGTTCAACTTGGTTTGTTACGTTCAACTTGGTTTGTTCCAACTGAAAGAGGGGTACCGCCAAATACACACAGTTAAGGATTAGGGTTTCGTTCTCCAGAGACAAACGGTGGGAACTTTTCTTTTCTTTTCTTTTTGCGAAAAGGATTAAACCGGGGAGATTATTTATAGTGGAGTGGTGGGGACCAGTGTAAATGGAGAAATAAAATTGAAAAAAAGAAAATATCACAATGGTAAAAAAGGAAAAAAAAATTGATGATATGATAAAGAGCATCAGATTATTCGATGATTCTGAATAGGGGTGTTCGCGGTCTGGATTGGATCGGTTTTGGAAGCAAAAATCATCCGATCCAATCCCTTCGGTTTGATCATATAATTATCCATTCGGTTTGGATTTTTTTTCAAATCCGATCCGATCCGATCCAATTTTTTTCGGTTTGGATTGGATCGGTTTTCGGTTTTTAGAAAATCCTAAAATTTATTTCATGATTATTGTGCAAATAACATCTTTTGTATATATTCTCTTTGTAAATTATTATTTTTTGAAATACAAAAACATTAGTAAACTATAATATAGTTTTTTTTTTGGACAATGAGATATGAAGCTCTACAAAGATAAAATTTTGTTGATGAGATGTGATTAGATTTTTTCTTGGATTTAGTTAATGGGTCTTGGGTTTAGAAATTTTTTGGTTATAATTAAGGAAAGACCCAAGTAGGTAGAGGAGAATTAATATATTGGATCGGTTTGGATTGGATCGATTTTCATCAACTCATCCAAAAACCGATCCAATCCAATTAAAATTTGCGGTTTTTTTTCGGTTTTTGATTTTTCGGTTTTCGGTTTAATCGGTTTTCGATTTTTCGGTTCGGTTACCGCGGTTTGAATCGGTTTGGATCGGTTGATGAACACCCCTAATTCTGAACCATAAAAAATATTTCTAAACCGGGGCCCCAAAGTTAAGTTAGTGGGCCTTGGAGCTCCTATTAAGAAAAAGAAAACAAAAAGTCCAAGAAAAGAGCCAGAATATTTTTATTATTTTTTTATTATGTATTTAAATAAGATTTTTCAGCTGAAAAAATTAAAAAATATATATTTGAGAGTCAGAGTATTTTGGTTGAAAGTTGTTTTTATTATAAAGTCATGCTTACTCACCTACTTTGATAATATTTTTAATTAATAAAAACTGTTTCGAATAATTTTAAAATGAAATTTAAATGTTTGGAATAAGAAAAAAGAATTTTGTATACCTTATCTTACACCGTTATACCTAATAAAAGAAAAAAGAACGAGAGAGAATGTGTATTTAAAAATGTGTTTTTTTCTATTTTATTACTTATAAAAATGGCAGAAAATTTTTGTAATGAAATTGTGTGTAAATAAAATAGTCTTTTTTTCTTCGTAAATTCAAGAGGTATCGCCACTCAATCAGAGGGTGTATTTACAAAAACTGTCATAATCAAACTAACAGAATTCAAATTATATCATCTGAATTAGTTTATTTTATCTTTATTTTGATTTCTTTAATTTATTTTATCTAATTATTAGTAAGATTTAATGTTTGTCCTTTTAAATGACATAGAATTATATTATTTCAAGTGAGAAAAAAACACAAACAATGAAAATAATAGAAAAGAAAGTAAGTATTTTTTAAAAAATTAAATTTTAAATACATTTTTTTAAGTTGTGTCTCTTTCACACTTAAAATGAAATAACTCTATTTCCTTTAAAGAATAAATATTTTTACCTTATTAATATTAGTTAACTTATTTCAAATTATATTATTAGATAATTTATACTTATCCACAAAAAAAGATTTTTATAGTTATGTCTATGTTTTTATATTATATCTTAGAAATGAACTTTCATTTACTACAATCAGATTTAAAAAATAACAATAAATAATTATTTTTTTTGCAAAGATTTGTGTCGTTAGTCTTTGGAATTTCACAAATTTATATTTACAAAAATTGAAATCAGATTTAGTAATTTAATTATAAAAGAAGAAAGATAAAATTTAAGTTGAATTATAAAAATATATTAGCGGGCCGGCCCTCTGGGCCGAGCTCAGCTTTCCACCTCTAACTATCAGCATTTTATATAAATAATTTTTTTTTTGAAAGGATTAGTGTCGTTAGTCTTTGAAATTTCACAAATTTGTATTTATAAATAATTTAATTATAAAAGAAGAAAGATAATATTTCAATTGAATTATAAAAATATTTTTATATATTTTTGAAAGTTTAATTTCTTTCTTATGGTTATTTAAAAAAAAAATTTACATGTATTTTTTATTTAAAAAAATTTTTTTATGTTAAAATTTAAATTTTTTTTTCTATTTTATTTTTTGTAAATTATAAATTATGCCATTTCTTATTTTTTCTTTATAAATTTTAAATTTTAAATAATTTTTATCGACTATAAATGTTAAATGCTGAACTATTTTTTCACCTATCAAATTCAAAATTTAAATTTAAAAGTTTGAATTATAAATATTAAAAACAATTCTCACTCAATAGACTTAAATAATAAATATTATTAATAAACTTAAATTCTTTCACAAAAAGTAGTGGAAAACATGTATTAAAAACCGTGCATATTCTCCAAGTAATAACTTCTAGTTATTCACTCACGACATAGAAAATTGTGTTAATTACACTCTTACATCAAAAGAATAATAAATTTATTTCTTATATATTAAATTATTTTTGTAGTGATTAAATTTTTATAATTTATTTTTTACAAAATGATAGATGTCATTTTTATTTTATTAAAATTTAAAATTTAAATTCTTTGTATTATTTTTGTACCGAGTGTCACAATTATATAACTCCATTGATAATAGATACTAATGCATTCACTTGTATTTGATTGTAAACTTTAATTGTAGCATACGTTATCTCACCATTAAAATCATCAATAAATTCAAATGTTGAAAATTTAGGGAATTGGTATTCATTTTAATTTTATTCCATCAACATACATTAATGAACTTTTCAACGAACTAAAGGAGGTTTTTTGAACATATTTTTTGTATTAAATTAATATACACTTTTCAATAAATATTATTATTCTCATTTCTATGTAGAAAATAGTGAGATATTAATACAATTGTCTGCCACTAATTAATGTTGAAATCTTTTTCTACCTATATTATGTTTAAAATTCGAATTTTGAAAAAGTAGTGTGGGTATTTTTTTTTGGTAAGCAGTAGTGGGGGTATTAATATAGATGTTTGCCACCAATTAATGCTGAACTTTTTTTACTCTTATATTAAGTTTAAATTTCGAATTTTAAAAGTTACTGGAATTTTAATAGGCCTGGCAAATACCAATGCAGGAGTTAGTGAGATCTTAATTGAGTTTTTAAAAATATGAAAAGTTATTATAATAGGAAACATTTCAAATTCCTGTGGGTGTGAACACAAAGCTGAAAAATAATTTAGAAATTTGAATTTGATATTATGAATCAAGACAATTACAATATGAGAAGTTGAAATAATAATTATTTTCTGGGTACAGAAAATAAGAGCCCCAAACACAACAAAATGAAGAAACACTCTCTAAAAAAATATGAAATTAATATGTTGTGCTATTAGAAATTTATCCATCGGTTACAAATTCTTTTTCAGCATCAAGACAAAAAACTATTCACAGGCATCGAAGACGTTGAAGACAAAAAACACAGGCAAGCACTACACAGCATCGAAGACATTGAATACAGGCAAAAAACTATTCACAGTAGCAAGAAACATGAAACATTCCATCCTGAAAAACGAAATAAAGAGAATAAGTATACAGAATACAAAACAAACAAAAGAGAATTAGTATACAAAAAATGAAAACAAATTAAGATCATTTGTTTATAAAGGAACCAAAAAAAAATACAACATCAGCTACAAAAACGAACGAAGAAACAAAACATAGGCAAAAACTATTCACAGTAGCAAGAAACCTTCCGCCCTGAAAAATTAAAAAAGAGAATCAATATACAGAACACAAAACGATCAAAAGAAAATCAGTAGAAAAAATGATTGTAAATCATTTGTTTATAAAGGAACAAAAAAAATACAACATCAGCTACAAAGACGAACGAAGAAGCAAAACACAGGCAAAAACTATATCAGTATAAAAAACACAAAACGAACAAAAGAGTATAAACAACAATACCTACAAACACAAACGAAGAAACGAATCGGAGGCACTCTCCCATGACGTAAATGAATCGGAGGTTCTTCCTTGATTTGCTGTTAGTGTTCGTCTCTTTGGGCAATTCACACAACTCTCCCCTTTTTTCTCAGAAACCTCAACTTCCTTTTTTGGAAGACGAAAATTAATATAAAGAAGCTATTTTTCTCAATGAAACAATTAGCAAAAATTGTATACAGGACAGAAGAACGAAATAACAATGCACAACGTTTCTTTTTATAGACGACGCAAGCAACAAAAGAAAAGCAATCAGAAATTAAATGAGTTGTCTGCCACCCAAAACTTTCCAAATCTCTTCCCACCATCCATATATTCAAAATTTCAAATATAAAATTCGAATTTTATATATAATAATTCCAATGTAAAAAGCAATATCAGTATACTACAAATGGTCATTTATTTTTCGATTTAAAAAAAAAATATCGATTTTTAAAAGAAATTCTTTTTCCAATTTACCAAAGAAGGAAAGTTTTTATATGACATGTTAAATATATGATGAAAACCAGTTCCTTGTGCCACACTCTTGTAATCATGTGTGCCATCCCTATATTAATAAAATAGTTTGATTATATGTTATTATAACTATGCAACTTTATGATGAAGTCTTTAGGTTATCTCTATTATATGAAATTTGGGCATAATCCTTATATGTAATCCGTAGATGTTCTTAATAGTTTGGTATGAACATTTCTATATATATAGGTATTTGTTTTTTTTTTTTAAATTTAAATTACTACATATGATAATTAGAATATTTTTGGAAAATTTTTATTATTTCAGAAATTATGATTATGTGCAATATATGATATAAACTTTTATTTTAGAAATTATGATTATGTGCAATATATGATATAAAATGTTATTATTTTAGAAATTATAAGTATGTGCAATATATAGATCTTATTGAATAATTATGAAAATTATGGAATTATAATACTCTTTAAGAAAAACTTTCCAAATATGTGTTTTAATGATTGAATTTGAATATTTATATTATTAATAACTATGATAATTGATGTGATGAGATTATTTGAATGACGATGATTGGATTTGGATTTTTCTATGATGAATGTTGAAGATTTGAATTATTATATCCTTGAATAAATTGGAAAGTTATGATGAGGATCAGATTTGGATTTTTCTATGATGAATGTTGAAGATTTGAATTATTATATCTTTGAATAAATTGGAAAGTTATGATGAGGATCGGATTTGGATTTTACTGTGATGAATGTTGAAGATTTGAATTATCATATCCTTTAATAAATTGGAAAGTTATGATGATGATCGGATTTGGATTTTACTGTGATGAATGTTGAAGATTTGAATTATCATATCCTTGAATAAATTGGAAAGTTATGATGATGATCGGATTTGGATTTTACTATGATGAATGTTGAAGATTTGAATTGTTATATAAATTCAAAAATTTATGATAATAGTTGTTTGAATTATGATACTTTACCAAATGGTGGTAGCTCAGTTGCCGCATGGGAGCTGAGCAGGTGGGGGTGAGGGCATGTGTTCGAATCTCCCCAGTACCACCTTTGGGAGGGGTTTAAAGCCTTAATCCTGGACCCGCCCCGAATCGGACTAATCGCGAAGCGATGAACCGATGGAATATTTCCAAAAAGAAAAAATTATGATACTTTGGAAAATTATAATGCCCTTGAGTAACTCACTTAGAGATGATAATACTTAAAGAATAAATAATTATGATTGAATCTTTCGTGATTGTGTGTGTTTGTAATAAATTAATGGTGGGAGGATAGCTTTGGGATGGTACCTCCCAAAGTGATGAACACAACTTTTGGGCTTTATGCCTCCGATGTGAAACTGATGTGAAAAAAGATTATATCTGTTCTTCCCAAAGTGGTGTCTGGCAGGGTTTCCCGGGATACTAGTAGCAACTTTGGGAAGAGGTGTGCACACTAGGAAGATGTGAATTGATTATGGCCAATGTGATTTGTTTGTGACTGGCAGGGTTTCCCAGGTCACAGGGTAGACTGGCAGGGTTTCCCGGGTCTACCATGGTTCTCTTAACACTAAATATAATGAACTTAAACATTATTAATAATGAAATTTGTTATTTGATTTGATTATGAAGAATGTCATTGAGTTGTGAATATTATCATATTATGATTAATGTTGTGCTAAATATGTTAGTTGATAATTACCAAATACATTAAATGAACTTAATAAAGATAAATATTATATAATGAAATTTTGATTATTATATTGATATTTGATTTGATTAATGAGGAATTGATTTGAACACTATTTGATATTTGATTTAATTTGTTATTAATTACATTAATTGTATTTTGATTGGGATTACCAGCTTTTGCTGACTTTTGTGTTTGTTTAACTGCAATGATCCTTCACGGGGGAGCAGATTTTCAGTGAAGCATGTTGCAAAGGATGGGGCGAGCTGTGGGCAGTGAGGATCACGACTCGGATATTTCTAGCTAGTTCCTAAGTTTAGAAATTTTATGAGATTTAAATAAATGCATGAGACATATTTCCTTTATTTAAACTTTAGTCTTTGGTTTTATTTTAATGTAATAAATTTAGCCTTGCACCTGTCCATTGTACAGGTGCGGCGGTAACATTCCCCAAATTAGATTTAGATTAGCTTCCACAATATTTCTATTATTATAATTGTAAAAAAAATGAATTTTGACAATTTATTTATTTTAAGATTGTTTTATAAATTGTTAGAAATTTGGGGTGTTACAAAATTGAGTTTTATCTAATTTTCCTTCTTCCACATAATATAATGAGCCCTTTGCACTTATTTTTAGTGATTTGTGGGGACCTGCACCCATTCCTTCATCTCAAGGCTTTATGCATTATATTACATTTGTTGATGTTACAACAAGGTATACATGGATTTATCCCCTCAAACAAAAATCAGAATCATTAAGCATCTTCAAACAGTTTCACTCCTTTGTTTCCACTCAATTTAAACACAGCATCAAATCTGTCCAAACTGACTGGGTGGTGAATTTAGACCCTTCACAAAATTTCTTACAGACTTGGGAATAATTCATAGACTGATTTGTCCTCATATTCATCATCAAAATAGGTTAGTTGAAAGAAAACACGGACAAATTGTTGACATGTGACTGACTCTTCTTGCACATGTTTTCCTTCCCCTTAAGTACTGGGATCATGCTTTTCTTACATCTGTCTATTTAATAAATAGACTGCCTACATCAGCTTTAAACTTCAAAATTCCCTACTATGAACTTTATAAAACATTTCCTAATTATAAAATCCTTCGCACATTTGGATGTGCTTGTTTTCCTCTACTTCGTCCATACAATAAGCACAAATTTGATTTCAGATCTCAGGAATGTGTTTTCCTGGGATACTCACCCAGTCACAAAGGTTATAAATGCCTAAACTCTTGATGGAGAAATTTACATATCTAAAGATGTACTCTTTAATGAACACATATTTCCCTTTCCATTCATATTTTCTTCAACCTCATCAAGCATCCCAAATAATTCCACTTACTCAAGCAATATCATCCCACTAGCTTCTACTTCTCCTAATACATTCTCTCCATCACTTCCTCAGACCACTACCTCAGGGTCACCAACTGCAGCAATAAGAACCAATTCAAATGTTTCCTTCTCTGGACATACCGATGACTCTGCTCCTAACTTGATACATGATACATCATTTCATTCTTCTGACAGTGCTATACCGCCTTTTTCTTCTGACAGTGCAGTACCATCCTCTATTTCACCTAACTCTAATTCCTCACATAATAGAGTCAGTTCATCTCAACCTTCTGCTACTGCTGATAAATCTCCTAACACCAGTTTTACTCCCTCATCCAGTCAAATCAATCATTCTCAGTCTTCTAACTCTAGCTCCCCACCCTTAAATACTACAGTGCAGTCACCTGTGTCCACTGTCTCTCCTATGTCTTTATCTTCTTCTCCACCTTCATTAGGATCTGGATATCAACCCTATAAATCTCTTAAAATACACTCTCCTACTCATACTATATTACCAGATCTAAAGGTCCAGTCCCTTCCATTTTCACTGCTCATATGGAACCAACCAGTGCTAAACAAGCTCTAACTGACCCCAAATGGGCTCAAGCTATGCAGCAGGAATATGATGCTCTCAGCAGGAATATGGTCTCTTATGCCTCTGTCAGCCTCAAGGAAGCCCATTGGTTGCAAATGGATCTTTAGAATAAAAGAAAATTCTGATGGTACAATTAATAAATACAAGGCAAGGCTAGTTGCCAAAGGTTTTCATCAACAATATGGCTAGGATTATAATGAAACATTTTCCCCAGTAGTAAAGCCTATTACTATTCGCACTATCTTCACCTTGGCTTTGTTTCATGGATGGCCTTTAAAACAACTTGATGTTAATAATGCTTTCCTCAATGGAGATCTCTTGGAAGAAGTATATATGTCTCAACCTCCAGGTTTTGAAGTCACTGACAAGACCCTAGTATGCAGGCTCACCAAGGCTCTTTATGGATTAAAACAGGCTCCTAAGGCCTGGTTGGAAAATTTTGGAGATACTCTTTCATCATCTTGGTTTCATTTCTCGCAAATGTGACCCCTCTCTCTTTATTCTTCGCTCTAATGGCAGCTGCACCTATATTCTAGTTTATGTGGATGATATTATCATCACAAGAAACAATTCTGACTTAATACAACTTCTAATTGATCAATTGCATTCTAAATTTGCCTTAAAACAGCTTGGAAATCTGGACTACTTTCTTAGGATCGAAGTTAAACATCTCTCCAATGGAAGGATACTGTTATCTCAATCAAAATATATTAGAGATCTTCTTTACAAAGCTGGAATGGATGCAAGCTAAGCAAATTTGGCTCTAACTATGTACCTGATCCCTCGCTTTACAGGTCCATTGTTGGAGCACTGCAATATGCTACATTAACAAGACCTGAAATTTCCTTTAGTGTGAATAAAGTCTGTCAATTTTTATCCCAGCCACTTGAGGAACATTGGAAAATTGTTAAACGCATTTTGAGGTATCTCAATGTCACTTTATCCTATGGCACAATTGCTCTTGCTCATAATCCAGTTTTGCACTCGAACAAAACATATGGAGCCAGATGTCTTCTTTGTCAGGGAAAAAGTTCTGGCTAAGTCCCTCATTGTGCAGCATGTTCCATCTTCCCTACAGGTTGCTGACACCTTCACTAAGCCTCTTTCTACTTCCGGATTTGCAGATCTCAAAGACAAGCTCAAGGTCTTGGATCATGCAATGCTAACCAAACCCCCTTGAGCTTGAAAGGGAGAATATTAGAGTAGCTCAGTTTATATCCTGTAAAATCAGTTACAACTTACAACAAAGTAACTGACTTGTAACTAATTGTAACTGACTTAGTTTTCTATTAGATTCTAACTCAGTGAGTTAATATTGTATAGTCAATTAACTCTCTGAAGTTAGCTTAGTTCAGTAGGTCTATAAATAGACCCCTGTGTAATTCTCTAAAGTGTGGTTATCATTTTTCACAATTTTGAAACTCAGTCTTTTTAGATTCGCTAATTCTCTCTTCCCTTTCTTTACATTCTTCGTTTAAACAACAATATAACGAAAATGCTTAAAAAAGTGGAATACGTTATAGCTACCAAGCTTTTATACTTTACCCATGACAAAGACAAACTTTATTAAAAATCAAAATAATGTTTAAATTGACAGAGCAAGATAGATAACATGCAAATTTGAAGCATAAATGCCCACCATAATGCACATTTTTTCACCTTAAGATACAAAATCATAATATCTAATGGAAACACACACATGCACATCATTTAGTATCAGTCAACATAGACATATGTGAAAAATTAAACAAAATCTCAGCAAAAAGATGAGACACTACCTGGACAACAACATCAGAAGAATCTATCACTTTGTAGAGCTCACCCCATATGCATTTACTTTGACCTTTTTCAAACATGGTATGCCGCACTAAATCTCTAAATCCATCTCCTTCATTAGCTTCTGCAGACACACTAGGATCATACTTCTGCTCAAAAGCCTCTGCAAAGTAACGTGGGATTAGGAAAAACAATAATGATAGTAATTAGATTAAGTACAACATTATTTGGTTGATGAAATGATCAATAACATAAAACAAGCACAAAAACTGTATTATTCAGTTTCAACTAAGTGGAAAAATTAAGTACACCAATGAAAAACAAGTAACCAGATTAAGTTCTTAATGTTAACTACCCTAACCCCATTAAGCATCCAATATACTTCCTGCATTTCAAATTGTCTGTCACTTTAGAAAACAAAAAAGGCATTAATTTTTTTTCAATCTTATCCTTACCTCTTTTTTTTTTGTATCTCGAGTAAGTGGAATTAAAACACATTAATTATGTGAAAGGGTAATTTAGTCAAATATAATTATCAACATCAACATCTTTATCCCGAACTTAGAAAAATTATATTTCCCTAAAATTAAATATATTCAATTATTTTCACAACCCTTGTCTAAAACCTTAAACGACAATTGTTCCGGGTTTATACATCCGGGTATCAATAGTCAAGGAGAAGAGTTGATAGAACCCGGATGGGGTTTTACCCGGAAGGGAAGTCGGCCAAAATACTATAACCCAAAGTGGGCCCTACCACGATTACATGATGGGTTTCTATAACTACCCACGTTCACAATAACCACATATGGAAGGGTTATATATACCAAAGACCATAACTAACAGAGGGGATAGACAATAATCATACTAATGTTCATACAGAACATTTGGCGCTGTCTGTGGTAAAAGGTAAAAAGATTCCTATGCATATTCTTGAGTCATGGCAAGCAATTACCATGATGAGGGAGCGGAAGACGACGAAGGATACCTAGGAGAGGAAGATTCTTTTCGATCCAGTGGAAGGAATCGGTCTCTAGACACCATTGGAGAAGTTTTGATTCAGTTAGTGGAGGATATCAGGAATAGGCAACATCTAGAAGGAGGGCAAAGGAGACGTGGAGCAGAGGAAAGGCATCTTGTAGAGAATGAGCAGCAATCACCCAACAGAGGACGAGATTTTTTGTCTCCTCTTCCTAACTATATTCCTTTATCACCTCCAACAGTGGGGGGAAATAGAAGGAATGAAGGGAGGAGATGAAAACTTTGTCAAGAGTCAAGGGGTTCTCTAGACGAGGAGAAAATCCGCGGATAGGAGAAAGGATACTTGAGGATTATGCCCGGAGAACAGGCCGGGCTAGGAAATATCAAAATAGTGAAGATGAACAGGTGGAAAAAGAGGTGACATGGGAGGAAGAACAGTATTTAGGAGCCCGTCAAGGTTATACTCGGCGAGATGAACGAGAGGTAAACAGAGGTCGATATAAAGAAACTTATCAAAGGTGGAGGCCGGAAGGAGGAAGAAATTATAGCAATCGCAGAGGTGAAGTTCCACGAGACGATACCGAGTACCATTACTGGGGTAGAGATCAAAGTCAAGGAGATGGAAGGCGACAAGCAAATTGGGATTATCAGCATTACGGACCAGGGAAGGCAGAAGGCTGGGGTCCTCATTATGGCAATAGACAAATGGCCAATAGGGAGCAGGATGTACCCGTTTGGAATGGACAACTCGGAGGAGCTCAACAAGGGATTCTGGCGCCCCCCATTAATCAGGGACCATCAGGAACTCCTTTGTCGGGGAGGCTTAGAGCAGAACCAATCCCGGTTTGGTTTAAGCAACCAAGTGACATGAAGGCGTATGATGGAAGTTCAGACCCAAAGGAGTTCGTGACCGTGTTCCGGGCATCAATGTCCTTGTGTGGCGAATCAGATTCATTGTTGTGTCGAACATTTCCTGTGTTTTTGAGAGAACAGGCTTTGGAGTGGTTTACGGCTTTACCAGATAACTCCATAGAAATTTGGGTGGACTTAACACAACAGTTCGTGATTGCGGACGCCAGCCTAAAACAACGCAAAATTAGTGCGGAGTAAGACAAAAGTCCGGAGAAAAGTTGCGAGATTATTATGAACGTTTTCAGGCAGAAGCAAGACAAGTTAAGGGTTTAGAAAATCAAACGTACCTGTTGTTGTTCACTACTGGATTACAACCCGGAGGAATTGCCAACTCGTTAGCCAAAAAGGCTCTGGCTACAAAGGAAGATTTGCTAGAAAGAATCAGAAAGTATGTTGATTTGGAAGAATTTAAATCTTCTCAAAAGCAAATTGAGCAAGGTTTTCGGGAAGCAAGTCAAAGTCGGAGGCCGCAGAGACCAGCAGGAAGAGGGCAGTTTGAAGAGCGACAACCTCGTCTAGTCGGAGAAAGATTCAGAGAGCCATATCGGAGGGAGTTCACGCCTTTGAACACGTCAAGAGCCCAGATATTTAAAGAAGTAATGTTGGCAGAAATGAGAAATGTCCCAAGGCCGCCACCCATTCAGTCAAAGTTTCCAGACAAAACCAAATGGTGTGAATTTCATCATGGGTACAGGCATTATACAAACGACTGTTTTAATTTACAGAACGTCATTGAACAATTGATCAAAGAAGGAAAGTTACAGAAGTACGTGAGAAGAGATGTAGATGGTAGCAATGAGGACAAATCCCGACGACCATACCGTAGTCGGAGCCCACCAGGAGGAAGAGGACAAGAGGCAGGCAAGATTTCACAACAAAAGCAAACATCTCCCAATCAAGTCCAGTTGGGTCACGTGTGTACTATAATCGGGGGCGAGCAGGAGGAGGAGAGTCGAGTAATGCTCGGAAAAAGCATTTAAAGATGTGCATGGCCATTTCATATAAGTCGTGTTTTAAGGAAGAAAGAAGGAAGACAGGCAAACAAGTAGTTTTTGATGACCTGGATGATGAGATAATTGATCCAGAGCACGACGATCCTTTAGTCATTTCTGGGCTGCTAGCAAGCTTTCGGGGTTGATAGAATGTTGTTAGACCCGGGGAGCTCGGTGGACATTATATTTTTGGATGCGTTTAGAAGAATGGATTTGGATTATGACCAGTTGGAGCCATGTGGAGCCGAGTTATTAGCTTTCACGAGAGATAAAATTAAGCCATTGGGATATATCCCATTGAGGATGACGTTAGGCAAGGCGCCCGCGCACAAAACGGTCACTTTGATGTTTGCAGCAGTAAAATTGAGCTCGGCGTACAATGTTATCTTGGGGCGGCCATTTATGAAGAAGTTTAAAATCTTCTTGTCGATTGATCAGTTGGCTATGAAATTTGTGGCCAAAGATGAGTCAGTAGCTACGATAAAGGCAGACCAAGTGGTTTCTCGGAGTTGTTATAATATGACTCTACGAGTTCCACAAGCAGGTAAGGAGAAAAATATTGTGGAACCTCCACAACAAGCCAAAGAAGGAAATGTACAAAGAGAAGAAGAAGGAAAGAAAGAAGAACAAGTAATGGTGGTGGAGATGGACCCTCGGGAGGAGGACAAGGCGGATAGGCCGGAACCCGCCGGTGCAATGGAAGAAGTTCAATTAGGGATATTGATGAACCCTTAGTTCATCATGGTTTTTAGCAGGAATTAGGATCAAATTGTGTGATTAAATGATGAAAAACAAGGTTAATGTCCTAAGATGTCCTCAATTACAAGTTCAAGAGCTTTATTGGAAATTTGATTGATTCTTGTAGGAAAAGCAAGCTTGAAAGACAACTGGAGAAGGAAGAAGATTCTGGAGCTCAAGAGGAGAAAAATTGCCTAAGTGTTGAGCGCTAAAACGTCCACACTGAGCGTTTTAGCGCCCTGTTACAGGAAGAGGCCAAAACTTGCTGGTGATGAGCGCTAAAACGTCCACACAGAGCGTTTTAGCGCGCTGCTACACTAAGAAGATGGAAAATTGCTGGTCTTGGACGCTAAAACGGCCTACAATATGCGTTTTAGCGCCCTAAAGTGGAAAAAGATTCTGGTCTTCACCGCTAAAACGTCCAAATCAAACGTTTTAGCGTTGGAGTCAGTTAAAGTTAGTTGAGCATTCACCAAGTTTGGACGCTAAAACGGTCATTCCTTAACGTTTTAGCGTTGAAATCAGTTAAAAGCAGTTGAGCATACGTAAAGCATGGACGCTAAAACGGCCACTTATGGACGTTTTAGCGCCCACATCAGTTTTCTGTTTTTAATTGTAACACTATATAAGGCAAAACCTTGACATTTAGAGGGGATCTTGGGGGATCTGAATCTCTCTCTCTTAAACTTAGTCTGACTTCTCTCTAAATTCTTTTAGTTTTTGTATTAGGATTTCCTTGTAATAGTTTGGAGATTGAAGACTTTCAACATGGAAATGAAGTTTGCTTCTTCTTCTCTTATTTATTCCTTAGTCATGTCTGAGTAGAGTCTTTGTAGTCTGAATGCAATGGAACTCCATGATAATATTATGTTGATTTGATTAATATGATGACGTATTTTTCATGTGCTGATTTGAGATTTTCTGAGTTAATTATTTCTATCAATGAAGTAGTATAGAACAGGGATGTTTATATGACTTCTGTATTTGATAATCTCAACATCAGAATTCTAGTACTCAAGGGATTGATGCTAGAGTTCTGATGTAATCTTAAAACCTTAGTATTTCATGCATGTATTAAGAAAGAAATCACCAAGGGATTGGGGTTTCTGATTAATGTTTCTATCAGGGTAGTAAGGGATTACATCTTGATGATAAGTAAAAGGTTGATTAACATCACATGGAAAGGAATTCATCATATGATCAATTCTTATATGGTTTATCATGGAGGAAAGTTGTTTTCTGACTACTTGTTGTTTTTATTAATTCCTAATCAATATTTACTTGTGTCAATTTACTCAAAATCAATTTTTTTTGGTGACAAATTATTCATGATTTTTACAAACTCTTATTTGATTCAAATTAGTTTTCTATGGTATATTGGTGTTTGAACACAATTCCTCGTGGGAACGATCTTTATTCATCATTTTATTACTTGTACGACTAGTGCACTTGCTAGATTTGCAACAAGTTTTTGGCGCCGTTGCCGGGGAATTTGTTTTTCAACACTAACTGATACTATAGAATTCTGAGATTGAATCCTTTTATTTTCAGTATTTTAGTTTATGTTAAATTTCTGGTCAATTTTGATTCTGGTACATGCGAGGTACACTTGATCCAAATTTGTTGTTATATGATCCAGAATTAGAAAGGACATTGAGGAAGCACAAGGCAGCCAGGCAAAGGAGACAGTTGCAAGAAATTGGTGAATCAAGTACGGTTAATCAGGAAGATATAATGGCAGAGAATCACAGACCACCACCACCGCAGAGGACACTGGGAGAGTACATGACTCCTGCAGTGGTTCCTCCAATTGGGAGGGTTGTGCGCCCAACAGTGGAGCCCAACAACTTTGAATTGAAGCCTGCTTTGATACATTTGGTGCAGAAGGATCAGTTTGCTGGAACCAGTGCGGAGGACCCTTACTTGCACATAGAGAACTTCCTATTGTTGAGTGATACTGTGAAGATAAATGGTGTCACAAGAGATGCAATTCTGTTGAGACTATTCACTCATTCACTGACGGATGATGCAAGGAGATGGCTGCAATCATTGCCACAAGGAAGTATAACAACTTGGGATGATTTGCAAACCAAGTTCTTGCAAAGGTTTTTCTCAGCATCCAAGAGGGCCAAGTTGAAAGATGAAATTACAAGCTTTAAGCAGAAAGAGTCAGAATCTATTTATGAGGCTTGGGAATGTCCTTTATGATTCAAGACTTTGTTGAGGAAATGTCCACAGCATGGCAACAAGCAGCAATCTTCCTGCAAGGAATGACCACTAACACTAGAACCTTAGTGCATGCCACTGCTGGTGGATCATTGACTACCAAGACCCCTCAAGAAGCCTTAGATATCTTTGAGTCATTAGCATCTCAAGAATTTGATAATGCTCCAGTGGCTGACAGAAGGACAGGAATTATCAGGTTGGATGGGTATGATGCTTTGTTGGCAAGGAATGATCAACTGATGCAGACACAGAGACAACAACAGCAACAATTAGATACCCTTATTCAGCAACTCTCTTCACAAAAGGTAGCTTCTGTGGAAACAAAGAGTGTATGTGCTATCTGTGGTAAGGGCCATGTGACAGAGGAGTGTGATTATGGGGGATCATCAGAACAAGCAGAGGTGAATGGAGTGTGGTATGATCAAAATAATCAAAGGAACTACAACAATCAGGGAAAGAATGTTTATATGCCACCATGGAAAAACAAGAATCAACACCCAGGATTCAGCTATAGTTCCAACCACCAATTGAATCCACCATTACATCCTCCACCACCACATATGAAGGAGCAGTCAAGTGATCCTGCTGCATGGGAGAAAGCGTTTGCTCAGTTATCTAAGACAACTCAGGATTATATTCAGGGTTCTACTTCATTCAGGGAAGAGACAACTGCATTCATGCAGGAGACCAGAACTTCTTTCAGAAATCAGGAAGCATCAATCAGAAATTTGGAGACCCAGATTGGTCAATTATCAAGACAGATATCAGAGAGACCACAAGGAAAATTTCCAAGTGATACGCTGTGAATCCTAAGGAGCACTGTAAAGCAATTATGACAAGAAGTGGGTTGGTACTTCAACCAGGGAAAAAGAATGTGGAAAATAAAAAGAATGAAGAAGAGGTTGTGGTTGAAGATGTAGTCTCTGATGATGAAGGAGAGAAAATGAGAAATGAGAAAAGTGAAGAGGAAGTAGTTGTTAGAGATGTTATAGTTGGAGTTGACAAAGAAGAGGAAGGGAAGGACAATAAGAATGAAGGAGAGGTAGAAGTTGGTAAAAATGCTTTCCCACAAAAGATGATGAAGTGGGAAAAGAAGAAGATGGCTGACAAGAAAGAACAGCCAGTTAGTTTATCTCCCTATGCTAAAGTTCCCTACCCTCAGAGGTTGAAGAAAGAGATTCAGAAGCAGCACTATGCAAGATTTCTGGATATCTTCAAAAATTTACAAATTAACATACCATTTTCTGAAGCACTGGAAAATATGCCTCACTATGCAAAATTCATGAAGGATCTTCTTACTAAGAAGAGGAAATTAACTGATGGTGAGACAGTGGCCCTAACAGCAGAGTGTAGTGCCCTAATCCAGAAGAAGCTTCCTACAAAAATGAAAGATCCAGGAAGCTTCAGTATCTCTATTGCTATAGGAGATGTGGAGGTGGGAAAGGCATTGTGTGATTTGGGAGCCAGTATAAACTTGATGCCGTTGACAGTATGTAGAGCTTTGGGAATTAACACTTTAAAGGAGACCAATCTTATTCTGCATCTTGCAGATAGGTCTATCAAGAGGCCTGAAGGTGTGGTTGAAGATGTCTTGGTCAAGGTAGACAAGTTTATTTTTCCAGTGGATTTTGTGATTCTTGACATGGAGGAAGAGGATACAGAAAGTCCTTTATTGTTAGGAAGACCCTTTTTAGCAACTGCAAGATCTTTGATAGATGTTGAACAAGAAAAGTTGTTGCTAAGGGTGGATGAGGAAACAGTTACAATTGATGTATTTGAAACCATCAAGCATCCTGTTGATGTGGAGGATTGTTTTAGATTGGATGTGATACAGGAGGTTGTGGAAGAAGTGAATAAAAAAGAAGAATTCCCAGTTGAGGAACAAAGATCAGAAGAAGAGATAGGTACAGAAGATTACCAAGAAGAGCCAGAAGTGGAAGAGCTTGAGAAGAAGATTGATGACATTCCAAAAGGAGCACCTAAGGTAGAACTTAAGGAATTACCTTCACATTTGAAGTATGTGTTCCTTGGGGATGATCAAACATATCCAGCAATCATTAATGCAATGTTGTCGGATGAGGAAGAAGGGAAGTTGATTAAGGTACTCAAGAAGAATAAAATGGCTATTGGATGGCAGTTTTCAGATCTCAAGGGTATTAATCCTTCCTTTTGCACTCACAAAATATTGATGGAAGAAGAGGTCAAACCAGTAAGGCAACCACAGAGGAGACTCAACCCCACTATGAAGGAAGTAGTGAGGAAGGAGGTGGTGAAGTTGCTTGATGTTGGGATGATTTACCCAATTTCAGACAGTGCTTGGGTGAGTCCTGTGCAGACCGTGCCCAAGAAAGGGGGGATGACTGTGGTGAAAAATGAGAACAATGAGTTGATTCCCACAAGGACAATCACTGGCTGGAGAATGTGCATTGATTACCGGAGGCTGAATAAGGCAACCAGGAAGGATCATTTTCCACTTCCTTTCTTGGATCAGATGCTAGAGAGGTTGGCAGGACATGCTTTCTATTGCTTCTTGGACGGTTATTCAGGGTACAATCAGATAGCTGTGGCACCAGAGGATCAGGAGAAGACTGCTTTTACATGTCCATATGGAATATTCGCATACCGGAGGATGCCTTTCGGTTTATGCAATGCTCCTGCCACATTTCAAAGGTGCATGCTTTCCATTTTTTCTGATATGATAGAAGAATGTATTGAAATTTTTATGGATGATTTTTCTGTATTTGGTTCTGATTTTGATGTATGTCTAGGGAATTTAGATTCTGTGTTGAAAAGATGTCAAGACTGTAATTTGGTTTTGAACTGGGAGAAGTGCCACTTTATGGTGACAGAAGGTATAGTTCTTGGACACAAGGTGTCTAGGAATGGAATTGAGGTGGACAGGGCAAAAATTTCTGTGATAGAGAAACTTCCTCCACCTGTAAATGTTAAGGGTGTGAGGAGTTTTCTTGGTCATGCAGGATTTTATAGGTGGTTTATAAAAGATTTTTCAAAAATTGCTAAGCCCTTATGCAAGTTATTAGTTAAGGATCAAGAATTTCTGTTTGATGATGAATGTTTGCATGCATTTCATGTTTTAAAAGAAAAGTTGACCACTGCACCTATCATGATGGCACCTGATTTTTCATTACCATTTGAATTAATGTGTGATGCCAGTGACTATGCCGTAGGAGTGGTATTGGGCCAAAGAGTGAATAAATTGTTGCATGTCATTTACTATGCCAGTAAGATCTTAAATGATGCACAAAAGAATTATGCTACTACAGAAAAAGAATTACTGGCTATTGTGTATGCATTTGACAAATTCAGGCCATATCTGTTAGGATCAAAAGTGATTGTTTACACTGACCATGCAGCTTTAAAGTATTTGTTGAGTAAGCAGGATGCTAAACCCAGATTGCTCCGCTGGTTGTTACTATTGCAAGAGTTTGAGGTAGAAATCAAGGACAAAAAGGGAGTTGAAAATTTGGTGGCTGATCACTTATCCAGGATTACAGAAAAAGAGCTTCAAGAAGGGCCGGAAGTAGTGATCAGAGAAGAGTTTCCTGATGAACATGTTTTGGCAATATGTGCTGTAACAGAGATGGTTGGGGATAAAGTCTTATCTATCAGTACACCACCATGGTTTGCTGATTTTGCCAACAATAAAGCTGCTGGATTGATGCCTAAGGATTTAACATGGCAACAGAGGAAGAAATTTTTGCATGATGTTAAGAGGTATATTTGGGATGAGCCATATCTTTTCTATAGATGTTCAGATAGTGTGATCCGACGGTGTATTCCAGAGGAAGAACAGAAGGATGTGTTGTGGCATTGTCATGGTTCTGCGTATGGTGGACATTTTGCAGGTGAGAGAACTGCAGCAAAAGTTTTGATGAGTGGCTTCTACTGGCCCACTTTGTACAAGGATGCAAAGAAATTTGTGGAGGCATGTGACAACTGTCAGAGAACTGGGAATATTTCTAGGCGACATGAAATGCCGTTGAACAATATCCAGGAAGTGGAGATCTTTGATGTTTGGGGTATGGATTTTATGGGACCTTTCCCTTCTTCCTACTCTAACAAGTATATATTGGTGGCAGTTGATTATGTTTCCAAATGGGTTGAGGCTATAGCTACACCAACCAATGATTCCAGGGTGGTGATTGCTTTTCTGAGAAAGAATATATTTTCAAGATTTGGAGTCCCTAGAGCTATCATTAGTGATGGGGGCACTCATTTTGATAATAGGATGGTGGAGTATGCTTTGGCTAAGTATGGAGTGAGGCACAAAATAAGCACTCCATATCACCCACAGACTTGTGGTCAGGTTGAGATTTCCAACAGGGAATTGAAGAGAATATTGGAGAAGACTGTTGGTGTAACACCCTTAACGAGGCCATCAAAGGTGTAACATTGCTTGACATTCAATGCGCGGAATCCATGTACTTAAGCGTGGTTAACTTAAAATTTACTAATGGGAATTAATTTCGTTCGTTCCCCTAACTTATCTATTCCTCTAGTCATGAGTTTCTCTTTTTCTTTGTCTATGGTCTACTTACAAATTAATCTCTACTTGGTTACCCTACTTATACTTATGCGCTATTTTAGGAGCCCACTTACATGATCATAATTTTAGTGTTGACTACTACCTAGTGGGTAGTTACTTAAGTGTCTTATGCGGATAATGGCTTATGTTACTTAATCTTTCCTACTAAATTCATAAGTCCATAAAAACATAAACATTCCAAAAGATAGTACTTCAAAGGCATATAAGAGGTTCAAAATAATCTAAGTGGCATAGTCTATTACAGTCATCCCAAATTAGAACTTAGGTACACCCTTAGGAAGGTGCCTATTCAAGCCACATGGGCCCAGCTAGAGCAGATATAATATAGTCTGCCTCCAAGAGTCTTCCTTCGGCCAGTAAGTTCTCAAATATCTCCGTTATTTTGGAGTCATTATCAACTGCACGTGGTTGCGCAGGTTCCTCTTCAACTCGTACCAGCCTCCTTCCCTGTCTTACCCATTTAGTCATTTTTTTCCTGAAAGTGGGTTTCCCCAAAGAGGGGTGAGATTGGGGGTCTCAGTAAGGACTCACAGTTGGAGCAACCTCCAAACCATGATGCTTACTCCTGCAATAGTCACATAATAACATGTACAATAATAGAATGGCAAAACATTGGAAACATAGTTTGGAAAATAATCATGCTTTCATATCATCATACCAATCCTGCCATGGCAATTACTCTCCATGGTCTTATGGACGAATACCCAGGGTCCTCGTCAGGTTGCCTCTGTGGTATTAGTGCACAGGCCATCTTACAAAACTTGCACGAATAAACATTAGTTCCAAACAACCAAACATATCATGTAATGCATCATATAACATATTGCAGTCAAACCTCACTTTAACATAAAGGGGTGGCAACCATAGGGTAGCCGCTTCAACAACCATAAATCACTTACACAATAGTCTTGTCTTATCACTTCCCAAGAGTTCAAGGTGGTTCTGGTCCTTTCTTGTCCCTTTGGTTCGGCCTAATAACATAACCATCCTTAGTACATAGTTCTAAAATTAAAGATCTAAACTTAATATTCCTCTTGACATAGGTTCAGCCCTTTTTGATGAAATGCCTTAGGAGATGATTTTCACTAGTTGTTCTCATGCATAGGTCCTATCCATTACGGCCATACATCATGATACTTAAGAAAACATTCACAAATTTCTTTTCTAAGCTTGTTGGGGTTCGACCATTTAGGGGTGTATACCTAGAGGACATTTTTGATAACATGTTCATGGCTTAAATGCTCATATAAAATGGTTGATCCTTAAATCAGACTTTAGACTATACTTCCCTATACATCACATTCGGCCATTTTAGGTTTAGGTTGTTTAGCCAATGTTTTGAAGATTTGGAGAGTGCATGCATATCATTTAAGTTCGGCCATGTAGAGATGGTATAAAATAGGAGATGATTTCTAGGATGATAGATGCATGCATGGCTTTATTAGTCCAAGATCTAGTCATGTAGAGTGGTTAGGGTTCATTCTACTAGCTTGAAGAGATGAGGTCTTACCTTAATGATGATAATACAACTTGATCTAATGCTTCACACGTGATCTTCAAGGAGCCTTGAGTTGAGAGTTGCTTCCAACAACCTCTTGGTCTCTTTCTACACAAAGAGAGTGGAAACTTAGGGATCCTTAGTCTACACCAAACGAAATGAGGTGAAGCCTTTACCTTACCTATGTGGGTGGAGACAAGAGGGTTTGGAGGGCTTAGAATAATTTTGAGATGATCCTAGGTCCTTGAACTTGCTATGGCCGAGGCTTAGGAGTAGAGAAGGATGAAGTGTTTGAGTATTTTACTTGCTTGGTTTGTTTGGGAAAGGGATGGCCGAAGCCAAGGTGTGAGGGAGAAGGATTCTTTGTCTTGATACTTAGTGCTTCACGGCCTTAGGAGGAGGAGGAAGCTCTTTGCTTGTTCTTTTATTCAAGCCTAGTCATCATTTCCTTGGGGTATTAGGTTTAGGGGTGCTTGAGTGTTACTTGAGAGTGTGGAGGAAGTTATTCACATGCATTGGTGGTGAGTGAGTGATGCTTGAGTGTGAGACATCTTTCTTTGTCTTTGTTGATGGAATGGCCGAACATGTAAAGGGAGAAGAGATGGTTGTTCTTTGTGACCTTTGCATGTATTACCCTTGGCATTTGTTTGGTCTTGGTGAGAGGTTTGAGTGAGAGAAAAGCAATCCTTGCTTGCCTTAGTTGATGGCCGTGACATAGGGGGAAAGAGGGAAGATATTTTCCTAATTTTTTATTCAAGTCTATTCATGATGAAAGCTCATAATTCAAGGAGGGTTGAGTGTGAATTTGAACTAGGGTTTCCTTGCTTCCTTTGTTGTTTGGCCAAGGTTGAGAGGAAGTGAAGGGTTTGGTCATGTGACTCCTTGGTGACTTGTGCGCCTAGGGAGATGGAGAAAAGGTGGCTTCACCTTTTTAATCATGAATTGGGGAAGACTTGTGCGCCTAGGGAAGAGGGAAAGTGAGCCTACTTTTATGAAGGGAATCTTGGTTTATGTTCCCTTGATGTGTTACCTTGGGAGATGGAAAGACTTGTGTCATGCATGGCTTGAGTGTGTAAGAAGAAAGCTTTCCTTTTCTTGTCATGTGTGCGCCCTCCAAGGTAGCTTAAGGGAAAGTAATGTTGCTTTTGGTTAAAGTAAGTCACATGCATTGGTTAGGTTTGGAGTATTTCTTACACAAACTCCTTCATCACTTTTCCTTCCTTATTTAGCGCCTAGGGGAATGTGAACACAACTTCCTTTCCTTCTCTCCTTGTCATGGCCGAAGTTATCATGTGGGGAGGTGTAATTTCATACAAATTCTTCCTATCATGTGTTGCCACCTCATCTAGGGCTTATCTTTGAATTGGATTGGGCATAGTGGTGTTTTCGGCCCAATAGTGTTGATGGAGAGGTTTGATCATTGGTAAATGGGCTTAGGCTTTGTTTGAGTGGTGTGGGCTTGGGTCTTTATGTACTTACTAATTGGGCTATTCCTTATTCAATTCATAAAATGGGCTTGCATTGCTTTGGGCTTATATCCTTTCTCACTTGATCTTAACTTATTTAGATTCTTAAGTGGGTTGGGCTATGACATTGTTTGGGCTTTAGACCACATTGGGTTAAGTTACTACTTATCTTATTTAAAATGGGTTCTAATTTATGACTAATGTTGCTTATTCAAGGCTACTCGTTCACTGAATATGGACTTGATCCCTTTTCATTTCATTTCATTAGGCTAATTTCGAGTACAAGATTTTTGGGTTATTACAGTTGGGAATGCTAGGACCCAGTGGTCCAAGAAACTTGATGACACCTTATGGGCATACAGGACCGCTTTCAAAACTCCTATTGGGATGTCTCCATTTCAGTTGCTGTTTGGAAAAGCATGCCATTTGCCAGTTGGATTGGAGCACAAGGCTTTGTGGGCTGTGAGATATCTGAATTTTGATTCCAAAGCAGCGGGACAGAAAAGATTATTACAACTGGATGAATTGGATGAGTTTCGTTTGTCTGCTTATGAAAGTGCCAGTTTGTATAAGGAAAAGACAAAGCTATGGCATGATAGGAAGATCACACCTAGAGACTTCAAGGTGGGGGATCAAGTACTTCTGTTCAATTCCAGGTTGAAGCTGTTCCCAGGGAAGTTAAAGTCTAGATGGTCTGGACCGTTTGTGGTAAAGGATATGAAACCATATGGGGCTGTAGAAATCAGTTCTTTGGATTCAGACAGAAGTTTTACAGTCAATGGTCAACGATTGAAGTTATATGTTGGAAGTGCTGTGGATAGGCAACTACTGACAGTTGCTCTATTAGAGGTAAAATAGATCATAACCGTCAGGCTCGTGACGTTAAACAAGCGCTGAGTGGGAGGCAACCCACTGTACTAGGTATGTAATTCCATGTTCATACCATATCCATAAGAGGAAGAAGAAAAGGAAATTTTTTTTGAAAAACCAAAGAGAAATTTTTTGCTATGTGCTGGGCGCTAAAACGTCAACCATGACCGTTTTAGCGTCCCCAGAGTTCCATCATTATGAAACTCTCTGGTTGTGCGCGCTAAGACGTTCATTATGAGCGTTTTAGCGTTCACTGACAACACCAATCCATGCACTCTGGCCAACAGCGCTAAAACGCTAAGTCTTACCGTTTTAGCGCTGTGCTGCACAAAGTGTGTATTTTTCTCTGGACAAGGACGCTAAAACGCTGGTAAGCCAACGTTTTAGCGCCCTGTCACTAATTCGATATAATCGAGTTCCTCTTCTCTTTTCCTCTTCCATTCTTATACTCTGCCTCTGTTTTCCATAACGCATCCCTTATCTCCCATTGTGTATCATCCATCTTCGTAGCTTCTTCCATATCTTCTCATCAACATCAAGGTATGTAACTCATCTCAATTCCCTCCATCACTTATCATATCTGAAGCATGCAATTTTTGGGCATTTTCTAGGGCATTCACATGTTGATGCCTATATCATTCGTAGGATTGCATGTTGATTTAGTTTTATTGGTATTATTCTCCTGAACTTTTGCTTTTGACTGGTATTTTGGGAATGAGACAACAAATCCAGTGAGTGTTGGTTCTCAGTTGTTTTCAAACAACAACCCAGCATACACACACACAAGGTGTTCGTGGAAATACCTGACCCAAAAATTGGCCTGGCGCTAAAACGCTCAGTGTGACCATTTTAGCGCCCGTTCATTTTTACACACATTAAGGTCTAGCGCTAAAACGCTCAGTGTGACCGTTTTAGCGCCCGTCCAGTTTTTACACACGTTTAAGGCCAGGACGCTAAAACGCTCAGTGCGACCGTTTTAGCGCCCATGCCCTGTTTCATACAAAATTGAGGGTCTACATTATGGCATTGTGGGGTTGTAATTTCATACATGTTTTGATCAAAATTCCCCACTACAAGAGTTCTAAATCTGGAATTGTGGAATTGGATTCATGATATGTAATTGTTTGACATTTGGACTGATTTTCTCTTGTTGTGTAGGCACAATGTCTTTTCCTTCTCAACCAGCTCCTGCTACAAAAGGGAAAAAGAGATATAAGAAGCGAGCACGAGTGAATCAAGGAGGAGATACTGAAGCTGAGTTTACCCCACAGTTTGATGCTCACTTTTGGAAAAGTGAGGAACATGAGAAAAGGTATACTGACAAGACTTCCAAGAGGCCATTTGTTAGAGAAAGAAAATTTGTTCTAGAACAGGATGAATATCCCCAGTTTCAGTCTCAGCTGAAGACCAGGGATTGGACAACTTTTGGAAGAATACTGGGTGATAGCAGTCCTAACATAGCAAGGGAATTCTTTGCTAATGCATTTAATGGAGATCAAGGAGGCCAGAGGACCTTCACTAGCTGGGTGAGGGGAAAGAAAGTGAAGTATGATGCTCACACTATCCAAAAGCTGCTGAAGATAAGGTTCTGTGACTATATCCACAATGCCAGTTGTGAGTTCAGGAGAAACTGGCAGAATATTGAAATTCCACCAAGGAGGAGTGACCCAAACTTTGACACCTGGACCAAGATGGGGGCAGCTGAGCCTATTTTGTAGACGATAGCCAAACCTGGTGAAACTTGGGAGTTAACCAAAGATAAGGTTGCTCCTAAGTTGATTTGGTTGAGGCATTTAAATGGTGAGGCTAGAGTCTGGTTTCACTTTGTAATCTCAAATGTCATGCCCTCTTCCAACCAGGCAGAGGTTATTCTGAAGAGAGCTGTCCTGATTCACACTATCATGACAAGGGCGAAGGTAGAACTTCCTATTCTCCTTCAGGACAGCATTTATGATATGGCTCACTCTGACAGTGACTCTGCTGCTTTGGGTCACTGTTCCTTGATTCAGTTGCTTTGTCAGAAAGCTGGTGTAGATGTTACTGATAATGGGGCACCAACTAAATTGCACCCTACAATTGATGCCGCCATGATTACAAAGCAATTGAAGATAGGAGGAGGGGAGGTCACAGGATTGACTCCTGGTAGGAAATCTACAACTCAGAGTGATGATGAATTTGAAGAGAGGCTAAGGACCGGGGAGCAATGGACGGTGAACACTGACTTCCAAATGAGACATTTGCGCAGGCGTCTCCGGTTTATGCAGTCCAGCCAGCACTCATTTCAGATATACATGGTGACGATGTTGAAATCTATATGTGAGGCTCAGGGCTTAGATGTTATTGATTATCAGCCTGCTGTATACCCTCATTCTGATGAGGAGGAAGCCTTTGAGGCAATGGCCCGGACTCACTATGCTGATCATGTAGATGGAGTTGCGCCTACTGATGGTGCTACATCTTCTCATGCTGCACCCACTCCAGAGAGACAGCCTGGTGTTGATGCTACTACCACAGAGACCACTGCTGCTGCTGCTGCTGTTGATACTGGTGCTATGGATGAGGACAAGGGTGTTGATCCTGAGTACAACCCCTTGCCTACTGCTGATCCAGGCTCATATTTGGTGTTTAGTGATGATGACGAGTCTACTGATTAGACTTCTTATTTTGTTTTTATACATTTTCTGTTTTATGGTTTTATTTTGGATATTTTTAGTTGATTGTGGTATTATTTTCTTTTTGTATGTTTGTTAGTACATTGAGATTCTCTGTTTGAATGATGCACTTTTAAATAGTACTGATGCTATTTGTTGATATGTGAATGTGTTTCAGAAATTGTCAACTGCTTTTTAGATTTAAATTAGTTGCTGGGGACAGCAACGTTTAAATCTGGGAATGGGGTGTGAATGAATGACATGATTATGGTGGAATCACACAGTTGATGATGACACACAGTTGATGAGCCACAAACAGGGAAACATCTCAATCCTTTCTTTTAAAATTCTTGTGAATATAGTTTTAGGTAGTTTAGGAAGTGTTTTATATGTACAAAGGTTGGATTTAGAGTTGAGATGATGTGAATTTTATGAGGATAGGATGATCAAAGTTTTACATGATGGGTTAAACATTTGTTGATGCAATTTGAAATCCCTGCATATGTGCTAAATGATATGTTTGCATGACTCATGTTATGTGAGGAGTAGAGAGATCAGGTTGATGTATATAGAGGAATTCAAGCATGCACTCTGAATTGTGAGACATTGAGCCTATACAGAAAATTTTTTGTTCAGAGAGCACTTCACTGTATGAGTAACTCTAGAACTTGCCCTGTTTCTAACTTGAAATAGTTCATGGTTTGTAAAGTAGAGCTCATTGAGGCATTTTTCTTTTGAACCAAATTTTCTTATTGCATGGAAACCTTAAGCCAGAATTTTTGTGATAAAACTAAGAGCCCTGCACTTATTCCAGATCCTAAATTTTCAGATTATGTGTTCAGATAAGGGGTAAGGAGGAAGGCTCTATAGGAAAGGTGTTTCTGCAATGAACAAAAATATTAAGTGTTAAGTGTTGGAAATTTGAAGAAAAAGAAGAATGCAATAAAAATAAAAAAAAGGGAAATGAGGAAGTAAAGGCACAAAGTGCTTGGTTTGGAAAAGGAAAAGAAAAAGGAAATGAGAAAAAAGGGAAATCAAAACAACACAAAGTGTTGAAAGTTGGAAGAAAAGGAGGAAGGAAGTTCAAGAAAAAGAAAGGTTGTAGAAAAGGTGGTGAAAAGAGCAAATGAAAAGGAAGAAGAGAATGAGAAGGATTAAGGAGTACATAGATAAATTCAATAGTGATCCTCCTCTTATCTGAATCTGATCCATTTATCTAACCTTCTGCAACATCAAATCCTACCTTTAGCCAACTACATGCCAAGTCATTTCTCCTTCTTCTATACAGAATCCTATTCTTAGTCAAGTCATACCACCAAAGCCTCTTTTGTTCTGCTTATGAATCACTGTAACTTTGGAAAGTGAGAAGATGGGCAAGCTTATAGTAGTTTGAGTGCAGTGGAGATTGAGTGATGAGTACACCCTTAAACACTAGAGTGCAAGAGAGTCTATTCTCACAATTTTTGAGAAGTTCCAAGTGAGGGGGTGTTTTGTGTTGAAGGTCTCTGCATTTCATCTTACTGATCTGTTAAAAGTCAATGTAATGAGGTTAAGCAAGTCATAGTAAAAGATAGATTGCTGGGTTGTTAGATTGTATCTTGGAAAGTTGATCTGTCATATTTCAATCCAACCTCATAAATTTCATGAGTAAAGAATCTCAAGTCTTTCTCTGTCTTTAAAGTTATTGCTGAGGACAGCAATATTCAAATCTGGGAATTGTGATGAACCCTTAGTTCATCATGGTTTTTAGCAGGAATTAGGATCAAATATTGTGATTAAATGATGAAAAACAAGGTTAATGTCCTAAGATGTCCTCAATTACAAGTTCAAGAGCTTTATTGGAAATTTGAATGATTCTTGTAGGAAAAGCAAGCTTGAAAGACAACTGGAGAAGGAAGAAGATTCTGGAGCTCAAGAGGAGAAAAATTGCCTAAGTGTTGAGCGCTAAAACGTCCACACTGAGCGTTTTAGCGCCCTGTTACAGGAAGAGGCCAAAACTTGCTGGTGATGAGCGCTAAAACGTCCACACAGAGCGTTTTAGCGCGCTGCTACACTAAGAAGATGGAAAATTGCTGGTCTTGGACGCTAAAACGGCCTGCAATATGCGTTTTAGCGCCCTAAAGTGGAAAAAGATTCTGGTCTTCACCGCTAAAACGTCCAAATCAAACGTTTTAGCGTTGGAGTCAGTTAAAGTTAGTTGAGCATTCACCAAGTTTGGACGCTAAAACGGTCATTCCTTAACGTTTTAGCGTTGAAATCAGTTAAAAGCAGTTGAGCATACGTAAAGCATGGACGCTAAAACGGCCACTTATGGACGTTTTAGCGCCCACATCAGTTTTCTGTTTTTAATTGTAACACTATATAAGGCAAAACCTTGACATTTAGAGGGGATCTTGGGGGATCTGAACTCTCTCTCTCTCTTAAACTTAGTCTGACTTCTCTCTAAATTCTTTTAGTTTTTGTATTAGGATTTCCTTGTAATAGTTTGGAGATTGAAGACTTTCAACATGGAAATGAAGTTTTCTTCTTCTTCTCTTATTTATTCCTTAGTCATGTCTGAGTAGAGTCTTTGTAGTCTGAATGCAATGGAACTCCATGATAATATTATGTTGATTTGATTAATATGATGACGTATTTTTCATGTGCTGATTTGAGATTTTCTGAGTTAATTATTTCTATCAATGAAGTAGTATAGAACAGGGATGTTTATATGACTTCTGTATTTGATAATCTCAACATCCGAATTCTAGTACTCAAGGGATTGATGCTAGAGTTCTGATGTAATCTTAAAACCTTAGTATTTCATGCATGTATTAAGAAAGAAATCACCAAGGGATTGGGGTTTCTGATTAATGTTTCTATCAGGGTAGTAAGGGATTACATCTTGATGATAAGTAAAAGGTTGATTAACATCACATGAAAAGGAATTCATCATATGATCAATTCTTATATGGTTTATCATGGGGGAAAGTTGTTTTCTGACTACTTGTTGTTTTTATTAATTCCTAATCAATATTTACTTGTGTCAATTTACTCAAAATCAATTTTTTTTGGTGACAAATTATTCATGATTTTTACAAACTCTTATTTGATTCAAATTAGTTTTCTATGGTATATTGGTGTTTGAACACAATTCCTCGTGGGAACGATCTTTATTCATCATTTTATTACTTGTACGACTAGTGCACTTGCTAGATTTGCAACAGATATCTCCACAGCAGTGTACTAAGATGGGGTCCGAGTTGGAGCCCGATGTGGCAGAGAGTTTGAAGCATTTGTTGAAAAAGAATGCTGATTTGTTTGCATGGAAACCTTCAGATATGCCCGGTATGGATCCGACATTGTCTTGTCATCGCTTGGAAATGACCCCAGGAGTAAAGCCGGTAGTGCAGAAGAAACAAAGATTTTGTTTAGAAAGGAGGAGGGCCATTGAAGAAAAGACACAAGAGCTTTTGGAAGCAGGGTTTATTAGAGAAATAGAATATGCTACGTGGCTAGCCAACCCGGTGCTGATAAGGAGGCCGGATGGGAAGTGGAGAATGTGTACAGATTATACAGACTTGAATAAAGTTTGTCCTAAAGACCCATTTCCTTTACCAAGTATTGATCATTTAGTAGACAGAGCCTCTGGGTACAAAGTGTTGTCATTTATGGATGCATATTCCGGGTATAATCAGATACCGTTATGGAAGGAAGATCAAGAAAAAACAACGTTCATAACTGATAATGCAGTGTATTGTTATAATGTCATGCCATTTGGATTAAAGAATGCAGGAGCGACGTACATGAGGATGATGAATAAAGTGTTTAAGGCACAAATGGGTAGAATGTTGGAAGTATACATGGATGATATGATTGTGAAGTCGGGGGACGGTAAGACACATTTACAAGACTTGCAAGAGGTGTTCGAGCAGGTTAGGAAGCATAATATACGCTTAAACCCAAGTAAGTGCGCTTTCGGGGTTCCAGCCGGAAAGTTTTTGGGTTTCCTGTTAACAGAAAGGGGAATTGAAGCTAACCCAGACAAGTGTAGAGCAGTGATGGAAATGAAAAGCCCAGAGAATATTAAAAAAGTCCAAAAGTTGAATGGGCGAGTAACAGCTTTGTCCAGATTTTTGGCCAAGTCTGCACAGGTGTCTTTGCCACTATTTCAACTTCTAAAGAAGGGAAGTAATTTTGCATGGACGGAGGAATGTGAGATAGCATTTCAGCGCTTCAAAGAGATGTTGGCTTCGCCGCCAATCTTAGGAAAGCCGAAACCAGGTGAAGTGTTATACTTATATTTATCTGTGTCACAGGAGGCTGTTAGTTCAGTTCTCGTCCGAGAAGGGAAAGATGGGAAACAACAACCGATATACTTTATAAGCAAGGTGTTACAAGGAGCAGAAATAAGATATCAGCATGTAGAGAAAATTGCATTTACACTGTTGATTACAGCAAGGAGGCTTCGTCAGTATTTCCAATGTCATCAAGTGGTTGTTCGGACTAATCAGCCAATAAGGCAAATGTTGCATAAGCCAGACCTCGCAGGTCAGATGGTAGCATGGGCAGTGGAGTTATCTGAATTTGGCATTCATTTTGAAGCGCGCAACGCGATCAAAGCACAAGCTTTAGTCGATTTTGTGGTAGAGATGACACAACCCAGAGGGAAGCAAGAAAATGGTTGGTGGAAGTTGTTTGTAGAGATGACACAACCCGGAGGGAAGCAAGATAATGGTTGGTGGAAGTTATTTGTGGACGGGTCGTCCAACAAAAGAGGCAGTGGGGTAGGGGTTATAATAGAGAACCCGGATGGAGTGGCCGTAGAATATTCGCTTGCATTGGAGTTTCCCACGAGTAATAATCAAGCAGAGTATGAAGGGAACGAGCATGAATAAATTAACGATACTTCTTTATCTTTTGAGTTGTTCTGCCGGATCTTACCGGTTTGGTTTTGGCAAAGGAGCTCAGAGCCGAGCTCCTAGAGGTGTATAGCGAATCCCAATTAGCAACTTTGCAAATCAGCGGAGTATACCAAGCTCGAGGGGAGATTATGATTAAATATTTGGCAAGGGTACAGGAGTTGATGAAAGAATTTAGGGAGATCCGAGTAGAGCACATTCGGAGAAACGATAATGTTAGAGCAGATGTGTTGTCAAAGCTGGCGAGCACTAAAGCCTCAGGAAATTTGATGACCATTATAAAGCAGAATATTTGAGCTCCGAGTGTGGTGTGGATGGTCGAAGAGGCGGATTGGAGAAGCCCAATTATAGAGTATTTGGAAAAAAGAAAGGAGCCAAGAGAAAAAATGGAAGCAAGTCAGCTTAGGAGAAGAGCGGCTTGGTTTGTCAGGATAGAAGGACAGTTGTATAGAAGAGGGATAAATTCTCCTTTGTTGAAATGCATAGCTCCACCGAACACAGAATACGTGTTAGAAGAAATACACGAGGGGATCAATGGACATCATCTAGGAGGGAATTCGTTAGCCAAAAAAGCTATACGAGCAGGATATTTTTTGCCAACAATGGGAGAAGATGCTAAAAAACATGTATATCAAGCTCCTCCCGAAGAGTTGTTCACAGTTTCATCTCTATGGCCATTTTTTAAATGAGGAATGGACCTGCTAGGTCCGTTTCCTAGAGCAGCCGGAGGAGTGAAATACCTGATAGTGGCAGCAGATTACTTCACCAAGTGGATAGAGGCAGAACCCGTCGCCACCATAACTGCTCGGAAAGTCCAGAAGTTTTTCATTGGGAAAATAGTCTGCAGGTTTGGTATTCCGGCTATAATCATAACTGATAATGGGACACAGTTCATAGAAAGAAAATTTTGGCAGGTAGTAGCCGACTTGGGAATAAAGCACCAGTTTGCAGCAGTTGAACATCCACAAACAAACGGGCAAGTGGAATCGGCAAACAAAATTCTGACAAACGGGTTAAAAAGAAGAGTAGAAGCGTGCAAAGGAAGTTGGGTAGAAGAGCTAGACAATGTTTTATGGGGATATAGAACTTCTGTGCAGTCTAGTATTCAAGAAACACCGTTTAAAATGACTTACGGGTTCGATGCAATGTTACCCGTAGAAGTTGGAGAACCATCATAGAGAAGGAAGTTGAGTTCCGAAGATAAAGAGAAAGAGAATAGTGAGTTGATGAAGATTGATATGCAGTTGCTGGAGGAAGAAAGAGACAAAACAGCAATCGTTGAAATGGCATCCAAGCAGCGAGCAGCGACAAGATACAATAGAACAGTGGTGAAGCGAACATTTCAAGTAGGAGATTTGGTGCTCAGGCGGGCAGATGTGGGAAATAAGAATGCAAGAGATGGGAAGTTAGCAGCCAATTGGGAAGGTCCATACCGAGTAACAAAAGCCACACATACAGGAGTTTATCAAATAGAGCATTTGGATGGGAAAGCTATCGCACGATATTGGAACGCGGGCAAGATCAAAAGGTATTTCAGTTGAAGAATTCAGACCAATGATCAGAAGAAGGAAACCAGCGAGCATGTATAGTCGTTGGTAGAGTAGGTAATATGTTAGGTTAATTATTAAAGCTTTGTTTAAGTTAAGAAAATTCAGATTTACGTTTCGTATAGGAGTTTATATTTATTATGTTCAGTAGATGATGAATATTGGGTAGTTTAACTTTTGAATTCAATAAAGCAAGATTCTCATAAATGTATATGTCAGACAGACCAAAAGTCCCATGCCGCCTTCCAGAGCCTCATGGGCACCTGCTCATTTCCTACTCGGAAGCAGGGCCAAAAGTCCTATGCCGTCTCCTATGGCCTCATGGTCACCTACTCATTTCCTACTCGGAAGCAGGGCCAAAAGTCCCATGCCGTCTCCTATGGCCTCATGGGCACCTGCTCATTTCCTACTCGGAAGTAGGGCCAAAAGTCCCATGCCGTCTTCCATGGCCTCATGGGCACCTGCTCATTTCCTACTCGGAAGCAGGGCCAAAAGTCCCATGCCGTCTTCCATGGCCTCATGGGCACCTGCTCATTTCCTACTCGGAAGCAGGGCCAAAAGTCCCATGCCGCCTTCTCCTGCTCATTTCCTACTCCCATGAAGCAGGGCCAAAAGTCCCATGCCGTCTTCCATGGCCTCATGGGCACCTTATCATTTCCTACTCGGAATCAGAGCCAAAAGTCCCAGGCCGCCTTACATGGCCTCATGGGCACCTGCTCATTTCCTACTCGGAAGCAGGGCCAAAAGTCCCATGCCGTCTTCCATGGCCTCATGGGCACCTGATCATTTCCTACTCGGAATCAGGGCCAAAAGTCCCAGGCCGCCTTACATGGCCTCATGGGCACCTGCTCATTTCCTACTCGGAAGCAGGGCCAAAAGTTTCACAGTAATCATTCTTTGTTTTTTGGTACATTGCCAGGAGGTATCCCCATTCAACCTTCTTCGGGCACCATGCCCTCGGGGTACGGCCCGTTTGGGCTAGCCCCTCATTGTAACAGTGGGTGCACTAAGCTTCGCAACCGGAGAAAAGACGAGACTAATCCCCCAACCGAAGATTTTTTGGCTTATCCTCTGGCCCCCAAAGATTTTCCAAGAAACTGCTTGAGGCAGGGTTTGATCCCTGCACCAAGCAATCCCTTGGGAGCTCAGCTGCCAACTGAGCTACCCTTGGGGGTTTCACAGTAATCACTCTAAAACATTAATCGAGAAGAGTTTTGAAAGAGATAACTTGTTATTGAAATATAACAAAAACAAAATTTTACCAAGTTGCGTTGATACAATAGCGAGCCCTTAAAGTAGTCAGATCAAAGTAAAAAGATAGAAATATACCAAGTAATTGAAGAAGTAGTAAAATAACAGATATTCAAAGATTCAGCAGACATAGTCATTGCAGCACCAAAAGTCATTTAAGCAAAAAACTAAAATAAGCAACCTCGGGGTACGGCCCGTTTGGGCTAGCCCCTCATTGTAACAGTGGGTGCACTAAGCTTCGCAACCGGAGAAAAGACGAGACTAATCCCCCAACCGAAGATTTTTTGGCTTATCCTCTAGCCCCCAAAGATTTTCCAAGAAACTGCTTGAGGCAGGGTTTGATCCCTGCACCAAGCAATCCCTTGGGAGCTCAGCTGCCAACTAAGCTACCCTTGGGGGTTTCACAGTAATCATTCTAAAACATTAATCGAGAAGAGTTTTGAAAGAGATAACTTGTTATTGAAATATAACAAAAACAAAATTTTACCAAGTTGCGTTGATACAATAGCGAGCCCTTAAAGTAGTCAGATCAAAGTAAAAAGATAGAAATATACCAAGTAATTGAAGAAGTAGTAAAATAACAGATATTCAAAGATTCAGCAGACATAGTCATTGCAGCACCAAAAGTCATTTAAGCAAAAAACTAAAATAAGCAAAAAAAAAAAATAAGTACAAAATAAAAGTGGCATCCCACTCCTTCAAGCATCTTTTGGGGTGTCCTACGATGTAGTCTTATCAGAAGTTGACGCCACACCCACGAACTCGGCATGACAGGTGGCGAGCACGATAATAGATCCTTTCTCATTATGAGTGCATAGTCGGCCATTATCAACAAAGTTGAAGGTGTCGATTTTATCCAAGTAAGTAAGGGCAACATCCGGGTGAAAGAACTTCACTTGTTCGACAACCCAACCACGAATTTGATGACCAAAAGCAACATATTTAGAGTCCATGTCCTCGGCAGCTTGTTGTAGCGAGCTGACTTGCTTCTTCAGAGTGTCTACTTCCAGTTCCAACTCGGCTACCCGGAGGTCTGAATCCTCAAAGTTCTTTTTCAAAACTTTATGACCTTCAGTCAGCTGGTAATTTTCTTGTTTCAAAGTAGTAAGCTCGTCTTTGGCTTTCTTAGCCAGTTTTTCAGACTCTTTAAGCTTAAGTTGAAACCCCTGCGTGGCAAACTCGACGGCTTCGGCTCTTTGAGTCAAGCGAGCATGTTCAGTCTTAAAATTATTTTTAAAGAGTCGTAACTCTTTAAACTTGACGATTAATTGCTCCAAGGAAAACGGAGGAGTTAAAGACTTTTCCGTAGGTGATTCAGATCTGGGTTCATTAATCCGAACTCGCTTTCGGGGTTGAGGTTCTCCAGAATCAACAGGCGGGTCCATATCCAAAATCACAGTCTCATTTGGAATGGAACCAGTAGCAGAGGTAGCCGGAATGGAAGAAGGAGTAGGAGAATCTTTTTTTTCACCAGAAGATGAGGAGTGAATCTTCTTCCCAGATACAATTGAGTCTCCTTGGTGAGCAGCCTTTTGTTTTTTACGAGCAAAAAATGAGGGATCCATGATGGTCTTATCTAAAAACAATACACGAGTGCAAAGTTAAAAGTCAAGTACATAGGATAATATAACAACAAGAGGTTAGTCACTTACTTAATTTCTTGCAAATCCAAGCAAGAGAATCTTTATTTGCTAAAATAGACTGAGGAGTGATAGAAATATTTTCTTTTGCTAACTCGGAAGTCAGCTTTTGAAACCAAGTAAAAGTTTCAAGTTCGTCAGTACTCAAATTCTTTGAGTTAGTTAAAAATGCTTTAGCAGGTGTACTATAATGATGTTGGTTCCAACTGAGAGTGAATCGAGGAGCTCCGTCCTGATCCAGAAAAAAAGCAGAAGGAGTGGCAGATTGAGAAGAAGAAGAAGAAGAAGAAGCAGATGGTGTAGCCGGAAGAGCTTCAGGTATACAAATCTTGAAATAATCTTCCTTGAAGTTCTTCCAATTGTCTTCGTATATAGTACACCAGCGAAATCTAGGGCGAGCTTTTGAGGAAACCCAACTATGACGAGTACTTCCTCTATCGATAGCATTGTGGAATACGGCGAATAGACAAAAGAAAATCCAAAAAGAGTACGTGAACCCAAAAGATCTACAAATTATCTTAAAAGTTTGTAAAAAACACCAGCTGTTTGGATGAAGTGTTCAACAACGATGCAGAGAATTTGGAAATATATGTGGTTATGAGCATAGGTGAAAAGTGGGCTGCCCCGTCCTGCCCATCTCGATTTCAACCAGCTAAAAATAAGTCAGTCTATCTCGTTCAGCTTTTGAAAGTAAACTTAAAAACTCGGTTCGTCACTTCCTATTTGGTGGGTTGGACAGATTCTATCCGAATCTATTTTATACTGACCTGCCATAGTTCATCTATGTCTGTCATCAACCCGGCTGTCGAGCACGAGCTGTAGTTATGAGGCCACGCTGAACACGTGGAAAAGAGTAATATAAGATCGTTAAAAATTGTTGAGTCACTATCTCCTTTATGCAACAACTTACGCAACATAACCATAATGGCTTTTTGTGGGCACCTAAAGTTCAATATCGTATCGGTGTTATCAATATGACATATTATTTTTGGGGAAGGATTTATTTACAAATTTTTTATACAAATTTTTACCAATTACAATATCTTCTCTGGATGAAGATAATGTAATTAGTGTTCTCCCGAAAAAAGACAATCTAGTTTATAAAAATTTGTAAATAAAAAAGTTTATAAATATAACCTATCCTATTATTTTAACTTTAAAGTCATAATTATAATTAATATGAATTGTTTGAGCCTCAATCTTTGAGAGTGACGTTAACTCAACTCCACTTAAATTCACAGGAAAAAAGTCAAAATTACTGAAGAATGTAGAACAATAAAATAATAATTTTTTAAAGGAAATTATATATGTCTAAAAACAATTTTTGTTACAGGAATACATTTACCCTTATGAGTCCAATAAAGATTAGGTTAGACCTATATAGTTGAGCTTGGTCCAGTTGTTATTTGGGTCTTATTTAGAGTGAGTATTGTCCGGTGAAACCTTCTCAGAATGTTTTAGCGCAATCTTCTACAGAATGGAGAATATGATGCTGGTTGTTTTGATTAGGGGTGTTCAACAACTGATCCAAACTAATTTAAATTATGGTGACCGAATCGAAAAAATGATAACTGAATTAATCAAAAACCGTAAAATTGAAAAATTTAATTGGATTGGATTAGTTTTCACCACGGTTTGGTTGGTGAAAACCGATCCAATCCAAACCGATGTATCAGCAACCTTACTCTTTACCTACTTGGGCCTAGAGGTGACAATATGGGTTAAACCCGACGGGTCAACCCGCCAAAACGGGGCGGGTTGGGTTACACTTTTCAACCCACCAACCCACCTCAACCCGCCCCGTTTAGTAGTAGGTTAAAATGGGTTGGTGGCGGGTCAGGTCGGGTTGGCCCGTGGGTCAACTTTTTTTTTTTTTACTATTAGGTAGTATTTTATTTGTCACTAAGCTTTTGTGATATACATTTTTTTTAGTACTCCCCTAGAAAAATAAAGAAAAAAAAACTTTACTTATGACAAAGATTATCCATATATAGAGGCAAAATTAAGTTTTTAAAAAATATCTGACTGAATATTAGCATATATTTAGGCTTGAGATTGAAAAAAATTAAAGGAAATGTGAAATAAAAATAAGTAATATTATAAAATTAATAAAATATAATTTATTATTAATTTTTAATTATTTTTTGTTTTTTAGGCGGGTTGACCCGCCAACCCACCTCAAAACGGGGTGGGTTGATATTTCCAACCCACCATCAAACGGCGGGTCAACCCGCCCCGCCCCGCTTTTGGCAGGTTGAAGGCGGGTTGGCCCGTTTTGCCACCTCTACTTGGGCCTTTCCCTTATCATAACTCAAAAATCATATAGCAAAATTTTAAATCCAAGACCCATTAACCATCATGTTGGAGAAAGTGGATTATGTTTGATCTATGTTATGCTTTTTTTTTTTGTAAGATACATCATATATTTTTATTGCATGAGTTATTGTTGTACAACAGCTCCTCTATATGATAAAATTTGGATTACTCTGTATCTCAAGCAACCATATTGTAAATTTTTTGTTAGAGATAAAAGATGATAATTCAACTTTTTGTTGTACTATATTGAAAATTATTAAATTATCGTTTACTGGTGCTTTTATATTACACAATAATCATCGTACAAATTTTACAAAGTCAATACATACAAAAAATATGTTATTTGCACAAAAATCATCATATAAATTTTAGACTTTTCAAAAAATCGAAAACCGATCCAATTCAAATCGAATAGAATTAGACTGGATTTAAAAAAAATTCAAATCGAATGGATAATTACATGATCATACCAAATGTATTGGATCAGATAATTTTTGCTTTCAAAACGGTCCAAATCAAACCGCGAATAAACCTAGTTTTGATTGGCGGGGACAAATATGGGGTACTTATAAAATATTTTGATGCTCAAGTTTAGAACCCGTTAGGATTTTTTTCACAAAAAAGTTTTTTTATGTCTTGTTTATTTTAAAAGTGTTTTTTTTATAAAAGCTAAAGTTATTTAAATTTTAGAAAACAAATATTTGACTTTTGACTTATGTTTTTTTTAAAGCTAAAATTTGTAGTTTAAAAAATTGTTTTTTGCTTTTTTTGTGCCTTCTATTTTTTTTTTAAAAAGCAAGCATCCAAACATACTTTTTTTGAAAAGTTTTTTTTCCTTTAAAAAAATAGCTTTAGAAGGAAAAAAGTGTTCATCCAAACGAGGTCAGTATATGAACTATGAGCTTAAGTCAAGATGGATTGATCATACTTGGACTTCAAGCTTTCATTATACAGGGCTCAATAGTGATTGGTTGTACACTTGTATGTTGTTTTAGTAATGGATAGAAGTGGCTCTTGCATAGTATAGGTGTAGTTAGAAGTTAGAACCAAGTGTCTATACCATAACTATTGGCTATTAAGGTGGTTGTAGAGTTATTAGCTGTTGATATTGTGTAGGTATATGTTTGCGGGATAACATTGTTGTGCGATAAACATCTTTTCTTAATATTCAAATCTTAACTATTGGGTCTCTTAAATTATTCATGAATTGAGCATTATATCCGTGTGAAATAAGTCCATCAAACCCATACATATGTTACTTCCCACCTGCATTATTTTTATCGTGTAACCGTAGCTAGTTTCATCTTGTTTTTTATATATTTATATTTTACTTGTAATATATTTTTCGAAGATATAAAGTTTGAAAGTAGCAATAGACATTTTTATTGTCAGAGATTATTACGGAGGTTGTGGACTTATTTTTCATCTAAGTCTATTGTTAATATTGTTAATAATTGAACTAATTAACTTGCTAATTTTACTCCTATTTTATTTGTAATAAAAAATTGCCAATTAATCTAATATAAAGATTTGCGGCACCAGCAACTATTTAATTTCATTAAAAAGAAATGAAGAACAACAATATGTTCAGCCTCTTTCAAAGGTTTCACATAACAGACATAACATCCCTAAAAAAATATTAAAAAAATGATTAATATTAGAAATTTTGAATGTAAGTACTTTTAAACAAAGGGATCTTCTTTTTATTATTCTTGAACTAATCCCATATTGTTTCGCAAGCAGCTCTCATTTTATTCTTTTTATATTATCATAACAATATTATTTATATGTCACTTATATTATTTTCTTATCATTTCTATTAATATTGAATTGTGTAGACAAGAGGAGAAAGATAAAACAGCCCTTAATTTGCATATTACTGTTGAGATCAATGCTCTCTGAATGTTTCTTTGGTTAATGTGATTTCCTTCATTTTGTCACATATAGCTATAAATTACCACTTACGAAATTTTTCAATGCTCCCCCTTCCAACAACTATTGTTCTCTCATCTGGTACGTATTGTTTTTTCTGATCATAATCAAGTAGATTTCGTCACCATTTTTGTTTTAAGGGTCAAATTTTATCTTTGATAGACAAAACTCCAAACATTAAATAAGAGTAAAATGAGTAAGTTAGCTCAATAATTAATAGTGTTAAATGTGGACTTGAATGAAAAAAATCACATGAGGGTAATTAATAAGAAAAAAGTATAGGGATGTAAGTGATAAAATAATAAATCACATGGCAGTTTATGAACTTTTTCTTAAATTTTTTGCCAAAACGTGACATTATAGAACCAAATCCATAAACTATGGGTTTGTTTTGTTTTTTTTATAGTGAACGCCTATAATAAATCACACAGTATCTTCTTTTTTCTATCTCGAATAATCTTGATTCCGAGAATCTGCTTTGCAGGGCCGAAGTCCTTCATTGCGAAGGACGAGCTCAACGCCTTTTTCAGGGCGGCTATTTGTCTTTCCCTACAATAAGCATGTCGTCAACATATAACAACAAAATCAAAAAATCTCTGGCCTCATACCTCTTCACAAATACGCAGTGGTCGGCTTCTGTCTTCTCAAACTTGTGATCAGTCATGAATGATTCAAACTTCTTGTAGCACTGCCGAGGTGCTTGCTTCAAGCCTTAGAGGCTCTTCTTCAACCGGTCTTGGTCTGGAGCTCGGAACCCCTCAGGTTGCTCCATATATATTTCTTCTTCTAAATCACCGTGAAGAAA
>NW_026898326.1:0-50185 GCF_033153095.1 Gastrolobium bilobum | reverse complement strand
GACGAGAAGGACTTGAAACCATGCATCACCGAGCTGGTCGGGTTCAATTGAGCATCATCTCCCCCCCAAAGGGCTACATTGATTTGAAGCTGACCTTAGGGACGAAGGACTCATTCCGTGCTGGAAGGGTTCGTTTCGTCGAGGTAGACACCGCGTCGTCTTACAACGTGATCATTGGTCGACCTACAATACACGACTGGGACATGTTGATCTCCACCAAGCATCAAGCCCTGAAGATGCCGAGGGCAAACATTGACCAGCTAGTTGACAATTCGTCAAGATTTCAGCTATTATCTTTCATGGACGCTTACTCCGGGTATAACCAAATACCGCTACACCCTGATGACCACGAGAAGACCTCGTTCATCTCGGAAAAGGGAAACTTTTGCTACAACGTCATGCCTTTTGGCCTCAAGAATGCAGGGGCAACCTACCAAAGGATGATGAACCGTGTTTTCCAAGATCAAATTGGAAGAAACCTAGAGGTGTACATCGACGACATGATCGTCAAGTCAGCGCATATAACTACACATATAGCCGACCTCAGGGAAACATTTGAGCAACTGAGAGCTCGAAAGAATAGATTGAACCCGGCCAAATGCGCCTTCGGAGTACCTGCTGGAAAATTCTTGGGCTTCATGCTCACCAACCGGGGAATTGAGGCCAACCCCGACAAATGCAAGGCCATCCTTGAGATGAAGCAACTAGAAAACAAGAAAGAAATCCAACAACTCACGGGTCGCCTTGCGACCTTAACAAGGTTTCTGCCCAAGTCGGCAGAAAAGGCTTTGTCGTTCTTTAAGCTCCTTAAAAAGGAGGCAGAGTTCGGATGGGGGAAGAATGCAAAAGGGCATTTGAAAATATAAAGAGTTGTCTGGCCACCCCTCCCGTACTGTCCAAGCCAGAGCCCGAAGAAACATTGATCTTATACCTTGCTGTGGGCGAAGAGGCCATCAGCGTCGCTCTGGTAAGGGAGACTGACAGATCACAACAGCTGATCTACTTCGTAGGTCGGACACTGTAAGGACCTGAACTCCGTTACCAGAAGCTCGAGAAGGTGGTGTTTGCCTTCCTTACCACGGCAAGGTGGCTCCGACCTTATTTCCAAGGTCATCGAGTAATTGTGAGAACCAACCAGCCCATCAGGAAAGTATTACACAAGCCCGATCTAGCTAGGAGGATGATTAACTGGGTTGTCTAGCTCTCCAAGTTCGACATATCCTATGAGCCCCGGCAGGCAATCAAGTCGCAGGCGTTGGCCGATTTCATCCTGGAGCTGACCCCGTCCAAAGAAAAAGGAGAAGGGAATGAAGATCTTTGGACAATATCCGTCGACGGATCCTCAAACTCCAAGAGGAACGGAGCCGGAGTGATAATTGAAAGCCCTGAGGGAGTGTCCATTGAACACTCACTTCACCTAGCATTTCCGACCTCAAATAACCAAGCTGAATATGAGGCGTTCATCGCCAGGATCGTGCAAGCAAAAGAACACGGAGCAAGAAGGATAAAAATCCTGAGCGATTCGCAGCTGGTAACTTCACAAGTTGAAGGAAAATATCAAGCCAAGGGGCCTCTCATGATGAAATATCTCCAACAAGTCAAGGAATTATTGGCCTAGTTCAATGAGGTGGTAATTCAATACATACCTCGAAATGAAAATAGCAGGGCAGACATCCTGCCAAAACTCACCAGCTCGAAGGGTTTAGGAAATCATCGTACTGTGATACAGCAGAGCATCCGGAGCCGACCTGTGTCATGCTAATAACCGAGACTGAGGATTGGAGGAGGCCAATAGTGGCCTACTAGGAAAAAAGAGTCCTGCCAGACGAGACACAAGAGGCCAGAAAACTCGTGAGGAACTCGGCCTGCTTCACCATAGTAGAAGGGCAACTATACAAAAAGGGTTTTTACACACCCATGCTAAAATGCCTAAACAAGAATGAAGCTGAATATACGCTGGCTGAGATCCATGAAGGCATAAATGGACATCACATGGGAGGAAAAGCTCTAGCCAGGAAGGCACTGAGGGCTAGATACTACTGGCTACTATGGGCACAGTGTCAGAAGCACGCGTTCATCCTTCGTGCACCTCCTGAAGAGCTGCAAACGATCACGGCACCATGGCCATTCTTCAAATGAGGGCTGGACTTGTTGGGACCCTTCACCGCGGCTGAAGGACAACTCAAGTGGTTGATAGTGGCAGTCGACTACTTCACCAAATGGATCGAGGCCGAACCCCTCACCACCATTACCTCGGCCAGGATTCAGAGATTCTTTGAAAGAAACCTGATTAGCCGATTCAGAATTCATGTCGAGATCATCACAGACAATGGGACACAGTTTGCTGATAAAAAGTTCCAGGAGTTAATGAACGATTTCAAGATCACACATCGGTTTACATCAGTGGAACATCCTCAGACCAACGGATAAGCCGAGTCTGCTAACAAGGTGATTATCAACGGGCTCAAGAAAAGGATGTTCGATGCTAAAGGAAATTGGGTGCAACAACTACACCTCGTCTTGTGGGGTTACAGGACAAGCACCCAATCCGCCACAGAAGAAACCCCGTTCAAGCTGACATATGGGTGTGAGGCCATGATTACGGTAGAAATCGGCGAACCATCCTATAGGAGGATACAGAGATTAAAGGAACTGAAGGTCAAAACAGCGAGGCACTCACTGTAGAACTCGACCTATTGGATGAATGCAGGGAGAACGTCAAATATAAGAATATGATGGTGAAGCGCCTAGTAACTGCTAGATTCAATAAGAAGGTCAGACCTCGATCATTTCAGAGCGGCGACCTGGTGCTAAGGATAGCCGACATCGGCAACAAGAATGCCAGAGATGGAAAGCTCGCCGCGAACTGGGAAGGCCCCTACAAAATCAAAGAAAATTTGGGAAAGGGAGCCTACACCTTGGAAACTATCTCCAAGAAGCCTAAAGAGAACTTGGAACGCGGACAAGCTGAAGGTCTACTATAGTTAGGCCTGAAGTCCGACTTTCGAGATAATAAGACAAGCTATCAAGCTCAGTCAATAGATAAATTTATTTCTACAAAAATAAGACGAGCTATTAAGCTCAGTCGGTAGGTAGATTTATTTCGAAGCAAATAAAACGAGCTCTTAAGCTCAGCCTTGTAAATAAATTTAATTTAAAATGCAAATAAAATGAGCAGTGACCTCAATTGGGTTATCAATGCATATCGATTTCTATTCAAGTAATTGAAGCCTCAAGAGCTTCGCGATCAAACATAGGAATGAAAATTTTGTTGACGAACAAAAAATAATCCTAGATCGATTAACGAAACCTCGGCAAATCGCAAGTCGAGTATCACGAGATCGAAATTGAACCTCGAACATATAAGTAAAAGGGAAGTAAAGCAACGATCTAGGAAAAATAAAACCGAAGCATAAGTATTAAAGCCGACCCAAAGCAGCAAATATGTTCAGACAAAATTAAAAAGGGGCTCAAAGGCCCCATAGCAGAAATACATAATGAAAGTCGGCATTCCGACCCCTTCATTCAGCAACACGTGGAGAGATGGCCTCACGAGTTTCGGAACCGGCCTCCTCCTCGCCATCAGAGTCGGAACTCGGAGTTCCAGGGACAATGGCGCCATCCTTCACGTCATACGCAACATCCATGCCATCAGTAATAAGGCCAGGGTTCAGAATCTGGGCTTGTACAATTGCGTTCTCGAAGGCTTGGGTCGCGGCATTCGCGACCACGACCTTAGTCTCCTCAAAGTCAGCTTGCAGTTTCTCAATTTGAGCATCTTTAACAGCCATAGACTTTGTGAATATCTCCTTCTCAACGGCGGCCGACTCCAAAGTTTTCTTTGCCTCGTCAAGCTCGGCAGACAGCTCTTGGACCCTTTTCTCCAACCCTGACTTAAATTTGGTGAGCTCGTCCTGTACTTTCGAAATTTCCTCCACCTTGATGGTAAGGGATGAGTTAGAAGCAGAAGACAGATAGAGCCGTTGATGGAGGTCCTGAAAGGACTGGAGCAAAGAGGACGCCTTCAGTGAATCCTCCTCCAAGCGAGTAAGGTGGGACCTGAGCTCAGAAGTTAAAGAAGAGTTGCCCATGAGCTGCGGAGGAGGCCTTAGAACGGCCCGAAGCCGATCTGTAACCCCAACCTTCCATAATTCTCCGGGTTCTAGGATTATCAAATCCCCGCGAGAAACCACCGAAGGCAGCGGGAGCAGAGAAGAGGGCGGAGCTGGGATATCAATCATGACTACCTCAGCACTCGCCGAGCTGCCGCCGAGTACAGAATCAAGCCACCTTTTCTTCGAAATCTCTGACTAGCGGGAGGCAGCATCTTTCGACTTCCCCTTCCTCTTCTTAAGCTTGGGTAGAAACTTCTTGTACTCCGCACTGGTCATACTGATGGCAAAAGAAGAACAAGGATCAGGATATAGGTTATAAACTATGAGAAAGGTTAAAACATAAAAACGAACTACATACTGAGCTCACAAAGGGCATCTTCCCCAAACTTATCTACGATCTGACTTAGATCGATAATGCCGAATTCTTCGACATATTCGATCAGAACTCGGACCGCCAAAATTTCCGAGCTAAAAAGAGCCGCTAAGGGCGTAGCATAATCCTTGGGACACCTCCGATAATGTTTTTGTGTCCAGTACAATTCAAACCGAGATGATATATCCCCATAATCCAGCCATTTGTCGACGAACCAGGGAAGGGAGTCAGAACGAGATACCACCTTAAAATAGACATCCTTGAAGCCCTTGAAGGATTGGGAGTAAGAAATAAAAATACCCCTACGTGGAGTACCTCGTAGGGTTACCCACCTTTTCCTCTCTTTAGCCTCGGCACCAGTCCGGGAGGTATATACATCAAACAAGAAGAAGAAGAGAGAAACGGTACAAGGCAGGCAAAGGTAGGCTCACACTTGCTCAAAACCCCGAATAAAAGCCCACGAGTTCGGGTGGAGCTGCGAGGGTGCAACCCTAAGTCAGCGGATCACAGTCGTTTGAAAGTTGGTAAAAGGAAACCGGATCCCTAACTTTGTAATGAGGTCCCGATAGAAATAAAAGAAACGAGGCTCGTCCAATGTAGAACCCGAGCACACAGGATAATCGCCTGGTGGAAGAAGATTAACCCCGCTGGGGTCTCCAACTGAAAGTTGGGCTACGTCGGCGGGAGACATCGTAGACCGTATTTGTAGGACTTCGAGAAGAGCCCAATCTTGAACGTCAGATCCCTCCATGATTACGGCCCTGGAATACGAAGGATGAGGATTTGTGCACAAATCGACCAAATCTGACCTCGTACTTCCGAAGTCGGAGGGTAACGAACATGCACTCCAAGAAAAAGGAATGGAGCTATCAGAACTACTGACAAGGTCAACGAACGGCACCCGACTTGAAGCCGAATCATCAAGGCAAGAAGGGATAACCGATTCGGGAAAACCAAGCTCGTTTGAAGAAAGGCTGGAAGAACTATCGCTCAAACCAAGAGGAGGGATCCGATCCAGAACGGACCTCGGACCTGGAACTACCTGGGAGGGTGGTAAGATATAGGACAGAGGGACAAGGTCGGGAGAGGAACTCAACCCAAGAGTTGAAGGGTTCACCAAATGAGGGATGCTTACACCAAAATTGAGTTGAGTTTGACGACCCCCTCTTAACCGACCTACCCCTCTCCTATTTCGTCCACCACGGGAACCGCGACGACCTCCTTGAGGACCGCGGAGAAGCTGTTGAATCTTCTCCTCCTCGGTATACTCCTTGCCGTAGAACCAGTATTGAACGGCTCGAGGCAACTGTTTCACTACTTCGTCATCCTCCTCACCACCTCAGCTAGAAGACAAACCCGAAGATATGCCGGAAATATCCATATCCGGCTCAAAAGTCACAACAGAAAACTCCCCCCCAAACAAAAAAGACTAGACAGGGAGACCAAAGTCTCTCCCCCACTCAAATTAAGAACAAATATCAAATCCAAACTCAAAGGGAAACGCAAATGACAACTGAATCAAAGTCTAGTATAAACAGAGAATGAGGGGAGAAGTACCTGAGTAGGATGGAACAAAATGACTGCGAAATAACTAGAGAAGATGCGAACCCCCAACAAGAACCTCGACAACCAACAAAGTACAGAGGAAATCTGGGCAAAGATATGGTCGGGAAGAAAACTCAGAGGAAAACGAAAGTCCTACACCATTTTGAAAACTGGTATTTAAAGGATGAAAAGCCTCAGGCGCGAAGATAAAAGGGTTGCAAATGGTTGGCAATCGAGGGCAAATGGGTAAAATCACCTTGGAGCACATTTAATGAATGAACTCATGACCTGCGAATGTTCAGAACGACGCCCGTTCCACGATACACGAACCGCCAACGAAAGAAGGACACGTGGGAGTTCATAACCATCATAGCAGGCTTGAAATGAAAGGTCAGGTTGATGCGATAAGATCAAACCCCAATCTCCAAGCTCCAAGTTCATCTTAATATCCCAGGTCAGACAAAAGCTCAGCCAGGAGGTCGCAGTCGGAAGTCAAACACGGCCAAGAACTTCAACTCGGCCCGACACGACGAAGTCGAAACTCGGACCAAACAATACCTAAGGGCACAGATCGAACTCATGGAAAAACCAACGTATTAAATACCGACTTCAACATGCAACCCCAAGGAAAATCAAACAACTTTACTCGAACGACCTCGACAAAAACGATTCCGAGTAATGTCGCAGGCGCCGACTTTTCAAAAGCTCGACTCCGAAACCAATGAACTCGGAGGAATCGAATTCGAGGTGATATAACGACACCTCCGCTTTCCGAGCTTCGGAATACCGAGCTGGGAGGCAACTGTTATGGATATGAATATCATATCCCAACCACTCACCTAAGAATCTATTAAGAGATAGATTCATGAGTATCTCAACAACATCGATTAGTCAAAGTACACAAGATAAGGGTCACATCCTAACATAAAGGGAGCTGAACCCTAAGGCAATCTGGGAGCTCAAAAGGCCCAGACCTAGGAAGGTAATCCATATAAATAAGAGTCTAAGAACCCCAGGTATACACTTCTAACCTATTTACGAATATTGCTCACACTGTGCACACACTCACCCCTTGACTATAAGCTTATTGCTTGTGCGCAGTGATTGGAACCTCGGCTATAAGTCTAGTATACATCTGATTATACACTATCTTTGAGCGCATACCTCACAGTATAGCAATACGATCTATCCAGGACCTAACAGTATTTTTTATGTTTAATGAATTACGATCAAATTTGTAATTGAATGTTTTTTACAATTTATGGTTTTGCAATGTGCTGGTCACTGTTGACCTTGCATTATTGCGCTATAGACAAAGAATGCAACGGCACGGTTAATTGCGTACATTATCATAAAAGATTTAGATTTTCCCTTATTTCTTCTCTAAAAATTGACAAACAAATTTTATATATCATACTCAAACAATGATGAATGATAAATTCCACTATAATTGCTTGTGTCATACCTCCAATGAGAAGAGAAGGAAAGCATGGGATGATCAAATCCTAAACCAAATTCATTAGTACATATCCCGTCACTCCCTGTATTGTTCATAAATTCGTTTTAAATCCGGAAAGCAGTGAACGAGCTTTACTGGCCTCGTTAGTTTTTCTCCCTACCGGAAAAACTCATCGCGGTCAAATCAAATATCCTGACAGTTGAACCCTACATCTATAACTGGCCTCTGGGATCTTTTCCTACAGAGTCCATACAAGTGACCCGATTTTGACGAGTTCTGAGTAAACTAAAAACTGTTCCTATTGCCATGCATTACCAGACGACTAATTGCTGATTGAATATCTTATCACTACGTTGTGACGTGTAGAAATATGCAGACATCTCATCATCACTTCAGAAACTACTAAATAATATTGGCAAACAGTGTAACAAATTAACAGTCCAACTGCTATTCTAACAATAAACAAAAAGGGTTTTCAGGGGCGGGGGGGAAGGAAACCTCCCGGCAGTAGTTGCTTCCAGTCCTCACATTCCTACAGCCTCTCAGGTTGTGTGTTCATGTTGGAATCATCCACTATATGTGCTCGTAATCAGTCAATCTTCACAGATGAGTAGATCTTGCGTACAAACCAGAAGCAAGCATAGAAGCCAATAGTTCCCGTCAACACAAAGAAGGCATATGAAACAATTACCATATATCCAAAGTAAAGGATGCCCGAGACCAGCTTTGTAATCTCCAACTTGGTAAAAAAGTAGAAAATTGAGTAGAGAAAAAGGTACAGAGCTGAGGACCCAGCAGTAAGGTAAGATCTCCACCACCAATTGTAGTCTTCACTGCACAATTGGAAGTAGCAAAGCACAACCGTAATCTCTGCACAGGTGATTAATAGGATAACGAACACTATGAAAAGGAAGCCAAAGATGTAGTAGAACTGGTTCAGCCATATTGATGTCAGGATAAAGAAGAGCTCGATAAACACTGCACCAAAAGGAAGAATGCCTCCAATAAGAATAGAGAAGACAGGTTTCATATACCATGCCTGCTCAGGTACCTGCCTAGGAATTTTATTAGTCTTGACAGGGTCTTCAATCGCTGGTTTTTTGAAACCCAAGTAACTGCCCACAAAGACCAGGGGTACTGATATACCAAACCATAAGCAGACTAGAGCAAACATTGTTCCAAAAGGGACTGCCCCAGAGGACTGCTCCTCCCAGATTAAAGCATTCAGCACAAAGAAGATAGCAAAAAGAATGCCTGGAAACATAAATGCAGTTTTTAAGGTATTCCTCTTCCACTCTGTGCCCTTGAACATCTTGTACAAACGTGCCGAGGAGTAGCCAGCAAATAAACCCATAAAAACCCACAATAGAACCATTGCAGTCATGAGACCTCCCCGATTAGAAGGAGACAAGAACCCTAGCAAAGCAAATATCATTGTCACAAGTGTCATTGCAAAGAGCTGAACACCAGTACCAACATAAACACAAAGCAAATTTGAATTGACTGGTGGCCTGAAAACATCTCCATGAACAAGTTTCCACCCTGTTTCTTCTTGGGCCTCATCTTGGGTTTCTAGCTGGTTATAATTGGCAATGTCTCTGTAAAGAGTTCTCATCATGATCATTGCCACCATTCCAGAAAGGAAAAGAACAATCATCAGAGAGTTAATGATGGAGAACCAGTGGATCTGATCATCATTCATTAGAAGGTATGTGTCCCACCGTGATGCCCATTTGATCTCACTTTCCTGAAAAATACCAGCAAATTTAGCTTACAGTATCATATAATGGACGAGGTGAAAGTTGACAAGCAGCCAAGATTTTCCTCAGCAATACCTTAAAGGTTACATCATATGTGAATACAATATCCTTGTTTGTATCAACTTCTTGTGGCACAGTACTACCTTGCATCAAATTCTTGGTATCTTTATTACATGTTGTTACTTGTGGATTCTTGTCATTCCACTCCTTGTATTCATGATGGATACTGTTTACAGTTATAGAATTCACATGAGAAAGACAGAACACACATTAAGCAGTCATTCGAAATCTAACAAGAAAGCAATCAAACACACAAGTTCTTTATTTTAGAGAAATAAATTCAACACATGTGAGCAAGCACAAAGGCATAGGCATGACACTTACTAGGAAAGAGGACAGAGTATATCTTCTTCTTCTTTTTTGAATACCAACCCTAATTACCTCTTTGAGGTGAGTAGGCTCCCTCAGGTATCCCCACAAGCTTCGGCTTTTTGAGCCGGCTATGAGACTAATCCTGAGTGCGGGGCATGTCAAGGATTAAGATTTTATGCCCCTTCCCAAGATGGCATTGGTGGGGATCAAACCAAAGTCATTCCCCGCTCACTCAGCTCCCTTGCACCAACTAAGCTGCCATCATTGGGTGAGAACAGAGTATATCTAAGAGCCCATTATTAAGATATCTATGACAACATATTGTTTATCTTCAAACAAAAGCAACATCACAAAGAAGGTAAGATCTATTAGAGAATCATCCACCTAATCTGTTTCATTTTGCTTTCTTTCCAAGAGCACCCCATTCCACATATAAAATATAAAACCCAACAAAGTTCAACCATGCTATGCCGACATAAGAATGTAACACCCCATAAACAGAAAGAGAGAGAGGCAGAGGAGAAAAGAACAAAACCTGTTTGGCGTGACCTCAAATCCAACAATACGAGCAGAACCAGTTTCAGGATCCTTGTGAAACATGACTCTAAAACTCAAGTGGTTATTGATAAAATATTTCTCCTCCTTGCTCTGTGGGAAATTTGTAAATTTGTAAGAATAGGGGGGCAAAAATGATACTTGAAATTCTACAACAGAAATTCATGCTGAGTTATACCCCTTGATATTTTCCTTTGAATCCAACACGAAAACCATGTTCATATGTTGTTGATTGACTTCCATCCCTCCTTTGTCTAAGAACAGCAACTGGAAGGTTATCCAAAATCCTGTATGTTCAATTCAAAGCTTCTTAATCAAGGGAATACAAAGCAAGAACCTATACATAAGCAGTCAACTTGCCAACAAATCTTAGAAAAGTAATTAAATGAACTGATACTATATAACTAAGCACTGGTTTCAATATATTTATCACTTACATGTTCACTCGATATTCATCATCAATTTTTTCTTTAAAATTCTTTGCAGAATCAGCATCCAAAGTTGCATGACAAGCAACAGTACAAGACTGTTCCTTCCTCATATGAAACTGAGCAAAAAACAAAAGTCACAAAGTTCTTTAGGTTGACATAACAAAACAAGAAACAATGGTCACTGAATATCATCTCCATGAATTCAACTAAGTGTCAAGGATAAGAATTAAGATAACAGATGCCCACCGTATATATTGAATTCTCAATGCGATCACCTCGAAGAACCTCTCCCAAATTTTCAGCACTGTTCAAAATCTCAACGGGTTTGCAATACTTCAAGTAGTAGTAGTCATATGGAAGTTGAGTCTTTGTAGATGATAATTTGTTAACTTTGACAGCTAGAGGGTCACCCTGGTCCCACAGATTAAACAATAAATCAATATCTTCAAGCACTCGTGATAAAACTAGAAACCAAAAAAAAATCAACAAACTGAAATAAAATGTTCTCAGTCTCTACCAAATTCCCCAAATCAACAATTACAACATCGCAAATGCCACACAACAAGTTTTTTTCTTCTTCTTGAAATAAAAAGACAAAGAGCTAGATTACACAAGTCACAACCTAACACACAGTTTCACGTGCACCTATCAAAATATAATCAAGTTTCATCGCTCGTCAAATGTGATGAAGAGCCTTGAAACAGTTAAGAGTGGGACTCAGACAGTGATGAAAGAGCTCGAAACTGAGAATGAAGATCTCCTGAGATTCCATCTTTGGAAATGGAAACATAAATATCCTTCTGCAGAACTAACGATTACATTACACAACATTCTAAATTCATAACACCTCATAACAGCTAAATCATCCACAATAACCAGAAAAAGAGTTCAGTTCTTCCAGGAACACAAAATCGGTTACCAAAAAATATATATATATACAAAAACAAAAGATTCGACACAAATCAGAGCTAAAACCCTAGATCCGAGTAGTTTTATGCAGGATTGAAGGTAATCGAGAAGCCGAAGAAGCATATCGCGTAGAAATTCGAAGAACAAACGTAGAGGAAAGCACTAATCAAGATATATATATATATATAGAGAGAGAGAGAGAGAGAGAGAGAGAGAGAAGAAAGACGAGAAATGGAAAACATACGATTTGGAAATCGCGAGGAGCAACGCCGGGAAGGTAGAAGGAGTGGACGGAGGATATGAAGAGGAGAGCGAACAAAGCGACGGTGGTTGCACGGACGGAGATGGCGGTGCTACCCATCTTCTTCTTCCTTCCTCTGATTGGAGTTTCAGAGACACAATGAGATAAAAAAAAGAAAGAAAGACAGACGTTACGATAGCAGATATAAAGAAAATCACCACACCAGACACTGTAATAAATTATTAAGGCTTATTACCAAAATAAAATAAAATTATCAAGGCTTAGATTTTGATCATTAATACTTCAATGAATTAAAGGAAAAAATATTTTTATTTATAAAGACACTCATTTTAGTTAAAATTAAAATTAAAAAATAATCTATTTTCGTCTTTTGTGATTCTTTCTCTTATTTAAAAAATATAAACATTTCCTTTTTCTTTTTTTTCTGGGCTTCGGCCCTCTGATGTACTATAAAAGAATAAATATTAAATCTTAAATTAAATTATTAAAAATAATACTTCATAAAAAAAAATAGTTTATCAGTGATAAGAAAAACTATAAAAACTTGCAGTGTTAGTAAATACTAAAGAATGGATATAATTAATATTTAATGATAAAAATTAAATAAATAAAATTATAAAAACAAAAAAATACAAATATCAAAATTTAAATTAATAAAAATTTACTTTAAAACAATTGTTAATGGTAATTTGATATATTATATATTAATGATAATTTGATATATTATATATTAATGATATAGTATTTGCGTACAAGTATTATTATTGGTTGAACTCCCCACTGCCAGCTCTATTTAAGCTTAATTTTAGTTTTTCACTCTCTTTCCATCTATGCAAAACTCTCTTGTATTTTGTATTTTTATTTTCTGAGATCTAGTTTAAGTGTGTAATAAAACGGCTTTATGATTTCCAACTAAGACGTTTCTTTTATTACCAACTATTAAATGTTATCCCTTTAGTTATAGTGTCACTTTATGTTAGAGCCGATATTTCAAAAATTGCGAAGTATCGTGTTTGATATTCTGACATACTTCCATATTTAAAATTTTATTATATATTATGAAAAGCGATGTTTTACCAAATTAATATAATAAAAATTAAAAATAAATTCCAAATAAATTTCATTGAAGTATATAAGAGATTTTCAATTTAAAAATATAATAGTAAATATTTGTATTTTATATTTCTTTGCAAAATTGATGAGTAATTTTATTTTATTTTTAAATTATTGAATATTAAATATAATATACATTACATAAACTAAAAATATTATTTAATATAAAAACTAGTCTTAATATGTTAAAATCTAACATTTTTTAAAATTAATATCTCATAATATCACGTCATGTATTGCTGTCCCACATCTTATGTCAATGTCGCTGCAACATAGGTATCACCTTATAAAGCCACTAAAGTAAAGACTTTTTATGTTTATTTTTTCGCAGCTCCCATAATTTTATAATATAACGAATATTTAGATTAAAAACAAAAAATTAAAAAAAGTAATAAGATATCTATATATTGTATGGCAAATGTATTTCTCCTTTCATGTAAGAAAATTTTTCTCAGCAATCGATTTTTAATAAAATTTGATTAGTAAGACTTGTTATACTAATAAAGCTACTTCATTTTTGGTTACCAAAAAAAAAAAAGCTACTTCATTTTTTTCTGTCTTCAAACAATTTTAGTTGACGTGACGGAGAGAGAAAAATAATTTTAAAGTTTTGTTAGTCAGATTTTGTTGAAAAATTTTCTTACGTGAAATGAGAAAATAGGGACACATATTGTATAGATGCAATTGTTTGTTTTTGAATCAAGTGTTTATTTTTTATTTCATTACCTACATCTCTGTTAAATCTTAACTTTCAGTTTGTCCTTGAAAACATTTGAAAGTGAAAAAAGATTAATAAAATGATATATTTTCTCATTTTTATGACATAAACTTTTTTTTTATCAGACGTTATTATTTCTAACTTCTAAAAAAAGAAGCAACCTTTTTTTCGATGTTATTACTTTATTTTGAAAGCTCATCTAATTATTATAAAATTTTCAAAAATATTTTTAAATCACAAAATTACATTTTTTTTACTTAAAAAAGCATAAACAAATGAGTCCTTAACAACTCGCTGCAGATAGAGTATCGTAGCAATTCCTATATTTTTTTAAGTGCTGAACATGCATAAACTAAAAATATACGAGCAATTGTAACAAAAAAATAAAAGATAAAATAAAAATACGAACATTTAATAGCATCAAAGTTACACTTACATATGTAATTCTCATTTAATAATTAGAAAAAAATGTTTATCCTTTTAAATGACAAAACTTATATCCTTTCATTCTTACAAAGAAGTGGGACCCACACTTTTATTTTTTTGTCACTCTCTCTTTATTTATTTATTTATTTCTCTCTCTTAAAATGACACAACTTTACATCTTTAAAATGACATACATTTTACCCTAATAAAGTAATAATTAATACCATGCCAACTTTTATTTCCTTACTTGTTTAGAATGGAATATAGTAAGCCTTGATGGTCTAAACTCTAAATGCGCGTAACCTTCTTAACAAGAGCAAGAGCAATAGATTGTAGCCTGTCCGAATGGTCATGTCTTTTCAAAATAACAATTAAATCTTATATAAGTTACACGAAGATGGAAGTTAAAATTTTATATCATCTGGTCATGTAAATTTTTTTTTCTATCTCTCTCTTTACATGCATTAAATTGGTGAATTCTAATTAATAAAAAAAAAAGATAGACACAAAATTTTCATATGGTCATGTGAAATTTTGACACGAGGGATCCAATCTCATATTTGTTTAATGGTTACATTTTGTCCGTTAAATTCTATCCACCTAAAATATAGGAAGTACAATGTACTCTTGGGTTAATGTATGTAAAGAGAGAGATAAACACAAAATTTTCACATGATCATGTCATGTAAAATTTTAACATGAAAGGACTCACTCATACTTGTTTAAGAGTCGCATTTTGACCGTATAATTTTATCTGCCTAAAATATAGGGAGTATAATATATTGTTGGCTATGACCATAGTTGTTAAAATTTCGATTTATCACTACGATTTTACGTTTTTACGATTTTTTCATCAAAACAATTTTACCAATATTCTAAACGCTTTTACGTTTTTATGGTTTTTTACGATTTTTTTACATTACGATTTTACGTTTTACGATTTTTTAGTTTCCTTCCGATTTTACTTAAAATCTCGATTTTAACAACATTGACTATGACTTGAGGGCATAAGTATAAATAAACAAGCCTAAATGATTCATTATTTTCGTGAGAGATTGATAGCAAGAGACTGATAAGACTCAAATAACTTCTATAAGATTAAAGACTCTGTTCAAAATAAATGAATCATGATTTGATGCACATATTATTATAGACACAACTACAATATTTTATGTATCAATATCAAGGTATTTATCAGTAAATAGTTTATCAACAATTAGCAAGATATTAAAATATATTATTATTTTCTAATAATTTATGCTTTTATGGCTGTTATTAATAATATCATTGTTTTTAGGTCCTTTGGAAAAGTATGAGCTTGAATGTGCAATTAGTGATGAGGTTGACAGTTCCTTCGCTTATCAATTGAAGGATTCTGATAATGAAGTATCAATGCTTTTGTAAGAGATCATATTCAGTGTAAAAGGGGAGCGAGCCTCGTGAGGAAGAATGAGAGGAAAATGGGGGCTTGGAGTGATTGCTTGAGGTCTCATGAATTTAATCCTTTGTACGTGTGTGTTAGGTGTTTTATATAGTGGTGTGGGAATGGAGTGTATGGTAAGTCCCGGTAATGGTGAGCACACCGAGATTGAGACTGTTGTGCAATAAGGAAAATATTTTTGGTACATCAGATATATTGAACTTGATTTTTTTTTTTTAAATTTGAAATTTTTTTATCACTTTTAAAATTTTTATTTCCCATCACATTACAAATTTTTTCAAATTTGAAAAAAAAAATGTATGAAGTTCGGTATATCTGATGTACCAAAGATATTCTCAATACTAAGATAATCAATGCGTGTATAAAATTAGGATTATTACTTTATCTTATTTAATAAACGAGGCATAAAATCCCAAGGGGTGACATAGTAGGTAAGCGGAGTGAACTGTTATGACCGAAAGTTTGTACGATTTTTAGGCGAAGCATTTTGGGGCCATTAATAAACTTTCACACTTTATGTCACGAAGGTGATTAGTCTCGTTCAAATGAGTGGAGAAATCTTTGTGAAACCAAAAAAAATAAAAAAGTAAATGAGGCATGAAATTATATAGGACCCAATGATTGGTATAACAGGGATAATATTCATTTCGACCAATTGATGGTAGCTCAATTGGTGCAATGAAACTAAGGGGATAAGAAGGGACAGTGACCAAAGTGCCACGCTTGGACAAAAAATTACCAGACTGCCACGCCAACAGTAAATTTTGCCAAAATGCCGCGCGGCATAATTCGCTACACAGTGTAGCGAAATATGCCACGTCAGAACCAAAAATGCGACATGTCAAATTTTGAGAAATTCGCTACGGCATAATTCGCTACACTGTGTAGCGAATTATGCCGCGCGACATTTTGGCAAAATTTACTGTTGGCGTGACAGTTTGATAATTTTTTTGTCCAAGCGTAACAAAATGGTCACTGTTTCGGATAAGAAAGGATCTCAGTTCGATTTTCACCAATGTTATTTTGGGAAAGGGCATAAGACCTTAACCTCGACTCGTCCCAGATTTAGAATTAGTCTCACAACCGACTCAAAGAATTGAAGCTTGTGGGGATATACCTGAGGGAGTCTACATGCCTCAAAGAGAGAATTAAGGTTGTATATATAAAAAAAAAATTCACTTTTATAAATTGCAGTCGTATTAAATAAAGATTGAATTCTAAATCATTTGCCGACACAAGTTATAATCTCATGCTAGAAATAAACAATCCCAAAAGCTTGAGGTCTGATTTTGAGTATTACTTTCTAACAAAAGGTCTATTAGTCATTAGGAAAAGTAAGATAATGATTTTTTTCTGGCTAAAGTGCCACTGCCATCTATATTTGACCTCAAGAATTTTCCAAGATGCTTAGAGATTCAATACTTGAGGTATGCAGATGCAATGTCAAAGAAAAATCAGTTGAAAGTGATCGGTTAAGGAAATGCAGAGATTTAGAGGAAAGTCTTCATCAAGTTGCAAATCTGGATCATAAAGCAAAAACTACAAAACACATTTATCTTCCTTATATACACAAGTGGTCATCAAGCATATACAGTAATATATAATCATGATATGAGACCCCGCTAAAAGCATATTCCTTATCTTCCCATTGTTGAGTTTCTGAAAGCTATTTTCCGAATTTGAATATTTATGTAACTTACCAGTTTCATTTTTTAGGAATTTAGAGAATTACTGGATACCGGAATTCATTTATAATTTGTATAGAATAAATATATATGGGCAAATTCTTGCCGGATGAAATCAATTAGCCACTCTCATAAAGAATGTAGTTTATACCAACAAATAGATTAGTTATAAAGTTTTAAAAATGTAAAATTAGAATTAATTTTTTATAACATGTATTTGGAAACAAATTATATCAATGTATAAAAATATTTCACATAATGCAAAATGTATTAATTTACTCAAATAAGTCTTAATTATACTAGGCATGAGACCACGAGAAGTCTTAGAACCACAAAAATCACAAGAAACCAGTTTACTTATAGGGCACTCCATCATCATGAGAGATTTAAAGACACACCTAACAATTGTCCAAGGGTCAAATGCATTTAAGTGGAAATCAACAATATCTTGTCCCTTAACGCAAAGTTTATGTATTTCTTTATGGAATAATTGCACTTTTTTTTAGAGGGCATAAGCCCGCAATAATTGCACTTTTGTTTAAACTAACATTGTACAAATTATCTAAATTCTTCGTCACTTGTTCGTTCCTCATGACTTAAGTTTATGTATTTCGATCAATGTATCAGGAAACACAAATCAAACTTGGCCACCCCATCCCAACAAAAAAAAAAAAGAAAAAAGAAAAAAGAAAAAGGAAACAAAAAAAATAGAGAGAAACAGGTGGCTAATAGAACGATGAAAAACAAACAGAATTGCAGAGTGATTTATACCAAAAGAAAAGAAAGAAAAAAGATTGGCAGCAAGTCCATAAGGGAGGTAGATATCTGCAGGGTAAACAAAGGTCTTTTAACTCTTTCCAGAATGAGGGAAAAGAAACAAAAAGGTCTTCTAGAATTAAGGAATGTCTTGAAAGGATTTAGGCGCACGAAGACACAAATTTCCAGCATCCCCAGTAGTCCAAGCAAAGCTTGCTATTCATGGTTATGCTTCCCATACATCAATTAACTCTCTCTTTTGTCACTTTGTGGACAATTGTGGGGACAATGACTATGTTGCCACCTTTTAGCCAAAAATTTATCGGATTGCCACGTCAGAATTTTTTTTTGCCAAAATGTCACGTCACAATATCGCTGATCTGACAAACGAGAATGGATTGGACACGTGTCAGCGTCTGAATGGTCAATCATTCTTGCTGTGCTGCCTAGCTAGAATGATAGAATGCTGACATGCGACAAAAATACATGCATACTCTGGATGTCTGTACTTTTGCCACGTGAGAATGGTTTAATTCGCATCAGATTAAAATTAAAAATATCGCTCACGCACTTTGCACCAACTCGGGCGCAATTTGCATGGGAAAGCTGTCAAATGGCACACTTTGCGCAGGTCCCGCGCAGAGTGAGCAAAGCCCGCGCATTGTGCGCCACGATATAGGGTCAAATTGGATCAAATGGCGCACTTTGCGAATAATCGACAAGTGTACCGATCGTTCCAAGTAATAAAATGATGAGTAGAGTATCGTCTCCACGAGGATTGAGGCACCAAATTTATTATAACTATTCCTCTCTTGTTGGATTGATAAAAATGGTTTAAAGGTAATTGTGGTTTAAAGTATATATATATAATGAAAAATATTTCTACAACCACTTTAGATAAGGTTATCTACGGCTACCTTTTTTAACTAAGCATGACCAGTCATACTTAGTTATAACAATAAAGCTGTTCTTTTTTTCTCTTTCCTCAGACACTGTCGGCTGACATGACAGAGAGAAAAAATTTAGGACCCATTTTTTTCTTTCTCTCTCTTCTTCTTAGTGGGTCCCACTCACTTTTGTGTGTGTTGCATGAGACAATTTATCTCATGCAACATTAGAAAAACATTTTACATATATATATGAGCTTTATTAATCTCATGCAATTGGAGAGAACTCTCTCATGCAATAGAGATAATCATGTGTGGGACCCACCTATTATAGAAAAAGAAAAAAGAAATAAAAAAATAACACGAAAATCGATGTATGTGTAGTTCTCTCCTACAACATAAGAGTATATTTTCCCTATATATATATATATATATATATATATATATATATATATATATATATATTATAAGGTTCTATTAATCTCATGTTGTTGGAGAGAAGTTATTTCCAGCTAACACATGTTTTTCATAATATTGTTCCGTATCCTAAAAAGCATGTGACTGCACCAGATAACTTCTCTTTCCTGTGGCTGAACATTTTCCATATATATATATATGAGAAAATGAATTATAATGTTATGTATATAAGGTTTGTTGCGGTCAAAAAAAATTATAACTATGTATTACGAGTACTAGATAGTTATAATATTAAAACCATTTTTTTAGAAATATGACTATGTACTATCAGTAGTACATAGTTATAATATTAAAGTTATTTTTTTTCCTACATCATCTGAAAAGTTAATGAGAAGAGAAAAAAAAAACAGTTTTAATATCATAAGTATGTACTACCTGTAGTACATAATTATATTTAAAAAAAAAATTAATATTATAACTATGTACTACACGTAGTAGATAGTTATAATTTTTTGACTGCACAAATTCTTACCTACAATCACTGTAAATCTGCTTTACCATATATATATATATATATATTATTTATATAAGTAAAAGTTAGCATATTATATTTAGAAAGTTAATAATGAGTTATTAGTTAAATTATTTGAGTTCAAAATATTTATTTACCAGTTTTTTTTTTCGGAAATACTCATCATTTTTTGTTGACCTTGCAAGCAATGTTTATAATGATAATTAATGTGTTACATAATTTGTGTTAGGAGTATACCATAAGTAATATATAATAAATAGTCAAATTCATCTACTTTTTGAAATGCAAGAGTCATGATTACTCAATTAAATCTCAATGTACGTTAAAATGGTCGTAAGTGGATTTAAATTCTCGATCTTCTCTGTCTGATTTTAATGACATCCATTCAATAAAAATGTGAAATAAAAAAGTAAACAAAATTATTTATCTCTTTTAATCGGCAGAGATTTTTAATTAAATTAAGGATAGCAATTTGAGTCCAATCATAATATCATACGTGAGGTTTGATTTTAAGAAAATTGAGAGAATCAGAGTACTAAGAGAATGATTGATTGCTAGCGGTTTGAATGGAATTGATTTTGAAACAAAAATTATTTGATCTAAATTTTTTGATTTGATTATATAATTATATCTTTGGTTTGAATTTAAAAAATTCGAACCAATTCAATTTTATTCGACTTAGATGGGATCAGTTTTCGATTATTTGAAAAATCAAAAATTTAAGTTATATAAATCATTAGCTATATAAAAATAAAAACTTTCAAAGTTACAAATCACTAAAAAATTAAAGTCTTCAAACAAAAACAAGTCTTAAAACTCATAAAGAGTTAAAATAAATTAATAGACAATAAAAAACTAAAATAAGATAGTTTGTTATCAATGACATCCAAGATTTCAAAGTCCACAAAATAATAAGATTTTAAGTCATCATTTTTTGAAAATAATAAATACATAATACATTACATCGGTTTGAATTGGATAAGTTTTCACCAACCAAATCAAAAATCGATTCAATCAAATAAAATATGCGATTTTTTTCAGTTTTCGGTTAATTCGATTATCGATTTTTTGATTTGGTCATTGCTATTTGAATCGATTGATGAACATCTCTATTGGTTTCCTCCTAATTTCCCTAGTTAGGTTGTTAGTGTTAAGGGGACTGATCGAGGCCCAAATCCGGTATCACATTTATTTATTTAAAAACCTAACATCTGAAGGTACTTCAGTTGTCAACTTAATACTTGAAAATTTGCTTTGGTCATGAATTCAAACCTAATAGTCTCACTCATCAAGTATTTTTTTAAGAGAACAATCCAGCTAACTCCTTATGCATTAAGATTAGCATTTCATTATGTAAGGTCATGAATTCAAACCTAATAGTCTCACTCATCAAGGAGTTTTTCGCGATGCCTCAGGAACTTGGATCGTCGGATTCTGTAAAAATTTAGGCTCAGGTACAGTTTTGCATGCTGAGTTATGGGCTTGCTTGGTTGGTTTGGAGCTAGCTTGGGATAGAGGTTTTAGGCAAGTTTGGCTCGAAGGAGATTCTCTTTCAGCTCGACAGCTCATTACAAATGGGTGCCACCATGATTACCCTGCGGCTAATTTGGTGAATTGTATTCGAAATTTGATGCAGCGAGATTGGCAGATTTATATGTCTCACATTCACCGTGAAGGAAATAGAGTAGCGGACTTTCTAGCCTCTTACTCTTATGGTTTCTCTTGGGTAATTCAGGAATTTGATTGTCCACCGTCAGGTTGTATTGATAGTCTGTATGGTGACACTATAGGTGTTCACTGGTCTAGGCTTTGTGCCTAGTTTCTTTTTGTTGTGTTTTTGTTTTAATTTCCTATTATTTCCACAAAAAAAAAAAATTAGCATTTCATTATGTTTTAATTATTTTCTATTTTTAAAATATCTTTAATTTTTTTTAAAAACAAATCATTTTTTCTTAAAAATAATCAAAACCAAATACAATACCATACAAGTCTAAAAATATACCATAAGCTTACAAATTTAATATGAATTATTATTGACGGATGAGTTTTTGTATACTTTTTAAGGATGTAATAAACTATGTTTATTCTTAATAAAATGATAGAAAATTTTGTTTTTCAAATTTTATTGTTAGCACCAGCGTACATAGAGCATTATTTCTCTCACATATATATCAGTGAAGTTTTCGCACGCGGAATGAAAATTTTGTATTATAAAATCACAAAAGAAATTAAATACAAAAAAATGAATTAAATAAAACTGTATTGAAATAAAATATTTTTTCAAGTTGGCTTATGTTAATTGTAATATTTTTTTATATTATATTAATATGAGATATTAATTAATTGTATTTATAAAATATATTAATAAGTTTATAAATATGACATACAAACTCTAATTAGTCAACATCAACTGATTAATGTGGATGAGTTTGTGGTGGGTGAACTTATTACGATTATTTATAAAATTGTATGAATAAGTCATTTCTCTTGTTCAGTAAAATATACATTATATGTTCAAATTTTTGTAATTCATCGCTATGAATTCTAAACAAGATACTCTGTTAAGAGTTTTGTATATGCATATTTTGGATATTCTAAAATTATCTATAAATCTAACTATTAATTTTGATTAATCGTCTTTATAAAACATTGTTTCTCCGACAGTGGTAAAGTTTTACACCATTAATAATTCATTTTTCTTTTTTTTGTAAAATTTTCAAACTATAAAATCACTGGAAAAGATAAATAAACTCTTTCTTCTCCGTCATGTTGCCAAGAATTCATTACTAGGCAATATTACAGGTGAGATTTTTATTTTTTAATTGTGATATAATATAAAGAAAAGGAATGTATGTTTGGAATAGTGAATGGATGTGGGATCCACAAAGACACGAGGACCGAAAGCAGCAATTGCAAATTTGCAAACAACACAAGTATTGTATTGATAAACAATGAGAGAGGAATTGCACGCGCTCTTAAAGTTGCCGAAAGGCACAAAAAACTGAAACCAAATGAGTCATGGACGGCAATTGGGTGGGCTCCCACTCTGCACCGCCACCTTCCCACGATTTTGAGGGTTTTCAACTGATAATTTTCTACTTATATTATTCAATTTTGTTTTTATACAGCTCTTTTAATTCATAACTTTTTAATTTCATTTTTCAATAATATTTTTTATTTTCTGAAATTTTATAATTTATTATTTTTTAAAATTATAAAAGTATGAATAACTTTTCTCAATGGAGTCAAGGTTTAAAAGTCTCTAAAAGCTCTTTGCATTAGAGTGAATGCTGGAAATTCAAACAATGAATTATGCCAAAATCAAAACACACCGATTGGTCAGATACTATCTCATACACAAGGCCTTACTTTAGGTTTTTTTTTTCATTAACTCTAATCTCGATGCATTTGTACAAAAGAAATTTTCGAAAGGAAAAATTTAAACTTAGGTTTATGAAAAATCAAAAACATATTCTTGTTTTGAGTTGATCTAATTGATAAGGTGTTATTTCGACATAATCACTAGTATCAAATTTGAGTTTTGAATGGTAGAAATAAGGGTGTCAAAACAAGCTCGTCACAACACAATATTGACACGATACAAATACGCGTAACATGAATATAATATAAATTTTTATTCATATCAAAATCTTTAATACGAACATGACACACAAATGGCACACAAATTATGAGTCAAAAGAATAATTGACCAAAAAAAGTTAAAAAAATGGGTCCAACTTTTTAATAATTTAAGAAATTAAAAAATAATTAAAAGAATACGGGTCAACATAAATTTGACATGACACGACATGTACGGGACACATGACATAAATTTTTCGCGGGTTATTTTTTTTTTCAACAAAAACATCACACAAATTTCTTTTACGGGCCAATTCAAACAAGAATTTTTGTATCGACTCGCGTGTGACAACCTATTTTGACATTCATGAAGATTTTACCAACCCTTAATTCTGTCCGATTGGATTAGTTGATTAATCTATAAAGCGATAGAAATATATCTAAAAAAATAAATGAATTTGATAGTTATTTTAATGGGAAATATTACTCTCATTTCACATGAGACATCTTATCTCATTTTCTCTCACTTCGATTTCCGCACCCCACTTTTTTCTTTTTTCTTACAATGGTGGGACCCACGTATTTTCTCTCTACAACATAAGATAATTATCTTATGCAAAAGGAGATTAATAAAACCCTATTTTAATTGAATGGAGTGAAAATTAGAAAAAGGGAAAAATATTATTCAAAAGGTTATTTCCAAAAAAGAAAATAGGAAAAAAGAAAGAAAGTGGAAAAACATATTTTGGAATCAAGTGTATGTGCGCGTTGCTAAAATCCCCTTGTGAGTCCGAGTCTGAGATCGGCCCTTGGTTCTCTCTTTTCTCTTTCGATCTTCCTTTCCTTACCGCATTGCTCAACAACCATTTCCAATTCCACGCTAATGGGTACGCTTTCAATTCGAATTCAATTTTCATCCTCATCGATCTGATTCATGCATTTTGTATTTTTTTTCAATTTTTCTGATCAACACTTTATTCTTTCAGTTATTGATTTCGTATTCTAATTCCCTTCAACTTTCAATCTCTTATACAAGATGATTTCTGGTTATTAACGGAAACTGCCAATTACACTTGGCATGCGTTTTTGTTTTTGGCTTGTTTTTTTTAACTGTTGTTTCTATTTATTATTATTAATATTTTCAGTTTCGAGTGAAAATCTGTTTCGGATTTATAAGAATTGGTGATGTGATTAATGTTGACAACTTGATCGATAATTTATGTTTTGTGTGACTTAATTATTGGGTACCGGACAAGGTTTAGAATTTTGCTTTATGTTTTATTGTTAAAAGGGAAAAAAGAAAAGTTAAGAAGAGAATGCCAATTAGAAGGTTGGTTAATCTCATTATTCTATGGTAATGCCAATTTCAATGCTAGTGGAAGTATTGGGCTTGAGTTGCTGAATGGAGTGTGGAACCAACGAACAAGCATTGAGATCTTTTACTTTTATTTTGTTTCCTGAGCATGGAAAGCAATTTTCTTACCTGGGCTGGATGATCAACTGGAATTTCGATTTTCCTGATTGAGTGTTTTTCTCACTATTCATATGCCCCAGTACAATGCTGCAATCACTCCTATGATTCCTGTTTTGCTTGTGGATCTCAATGAGTGCCTCACTTGAAATTTATAGAACACTTTTGGGTCTAGTTTTTTCCTCCCAACTAATATTGTGTGTCTGCTTATCCAGCAATTAGTGAGAAGTGTTGTTCAACTCAGCTTATTGATGGAGATGGTACGTTCAATATTTCTGGGATTGAAAACTTTATGAAGGAGGTGAAATTGGGTGAATGTGGGCTTTCATATGCGGTAGTATCTATTATGGGTCCACAAAGTAGTGGTATGCTTTCTTGACTTCATAATCTCATTGTTATTTCTTCCCTTCATAAGCTGATTGGATCTTATGATTGCTTTTGCCAGTCTTTTCACTTGAGGATCTTTATGTAATTAAGATATTTTACTTGACACTGAATGCTGGAGGTGATTGTTATTTAAGATTCATGGAAAGGTTAAATTCGAAATTTGTACCTTATGGATTAATGACGTATAACATCTAGTGGGATTTGATATAGATTTATGACTTAATTATCTATCTAAAATGGTGATTTCGGATAATTTTAATCTCTTTTAGCCCTTTTCTTAATTCTTATGATTTTTTTTTTTCTTTTTTCTATTTCTTCTGTTTAATTTTAATCCATTCTTTTGTATTTGTTTTAATTTATTAGTATATCGTGACACGGACAATTCCGGATAAGGGATCTTTATGTTATCTAATTTGTTCTTTTCTTTGCTGTGGGCAGGCAAAAGCACGCTATTAAATAATTTGTTTCGTACCAACTTTGTAGAGATGGATGCTTTCAAGGGAAGGTATGTTCTTGCAGTTCTGACATATCACATAAACCTTGTTCAACTTACAGGGTGGTGGCCTGATGTTATTTGCTTGTTTTCAGGTCTCAAACAACGAAAGGAATCTGGATGGCTAGATGTGCTGGCATAGAGCCTTGTACACTTGTGATGGATTTGGAGGGTACAGATGGAAGAGAACGTGGAGAGGTGTTTTCTTCGTTTGTTATACCTTAACTTACTTTGATATTGACATTGATCATGAGTCAGAGTCTATTGCCAATATCCAATTACCATTTGCATTTGCATTTTATAATTGGTAATGCATCGATGCCAATGTGTTTCTAGCCCCTAGGAACATAAGAATTTGCAGAGTTCCTAAATTCCATTATTCAAAACTTATAAGTTATAAGTTATAACACCTATTTCTTTTTTCCCTTTTTTACTGGCAAATTCATGTTCTTTTATTTTTTCTTTTTTTAATGGCAAATGTTAAATAAAAGGTTCAGTTATCTCTCTCTATTTCTGAATTTTATGTGGGTTCTTAATTTTTGTAACAAGATCAAGGAGTTCCATAATAATTATAATCCTGCATTTGCTCTATGATGGGTTAAGAATTTTTACTGTTAATAGTAATACTTCTGATTATTTAAACCAGCAAATTTGCTGTCAATGTCAAAAATTAGAACAAAGGATGAGAGATGGGTAGTTCTGCCTTTGTCTGTCTCATTGTATACTGAAATTGTCTTTCTCTCAGGATGATACTGCATTCGAAAAGCAGAGTGCTCTATTTGCTCTTGCTGTCTCAGATATAGTGCTAATAAACATGTGAGTTTTTCCCCCACTTCTTTATTGAGACATCGTTAATACTAACTAATTTCCTAAAGTTTTAAGTCTGTCTAGCTGCTTCTTGTTTGAGTGTTTTTCCAGTTGAATCTTCTTTCTTTATGCAACTAATTTTTCATCCTTCTGCAATGCTTGTAAAGGTGGTGCCATGACATTGGCCGTGAGCAAGCTGCAAATAAGCCGCTTTTGAAAACTGTATTTCAGGCAAGTTTTGTTGGCCTATTGACTACAAGCATTTATCTTAAATCTCAAAACTTTTCATTTATCTAATTGCATGCTTGTTTTTGCTTTCAGGTCATGATGAGATTGTTTAGCCCACGCAAAACAACATTGTTATTTGTCATACGTGATAAAACAAGGGTGTGTATGCAAAAAGCTATTATTATTTTGTCTAATTGTTTTTCAGTTATTCATTTTTAATGCTATATATTTTTATTTGTTGTTGATGTGATTAACCTTTTCCTCTTATAGACACCACTTGAAAATTTAGAACCTGTGTTGCGAGAAGATATTCAGAAGGTATTGCTGTGCTTTCATCTTAATATGGTATTATTTAACTGTTATGTGATTTTTGCTAACCTTTCTTGCTTTACTTTTTTCCTCTGCAGATATGGGACTCTGTTCCTAAACCACAGGCCCACAAAGAAACCCCACTAAGTGAATTTTTCAATGTATGTTCTTCATTCCGTTGACATTGCTAATCTTACTGATGTTCACATGTATAGCATAATTTTATTAGAAATTAACTGTAATTGTTTGCACTTGGCAACAAATGACCAGGTTGAAGTCGTTGCTCTTTCTAGTTATGAAGAAAAGGAAGATCAATTTAAGGAGCAGGTATGAATTGTGCACCAGTTCCCTTCTGGTTTACTTCCTGACGGTAATAAGTGACCTATTTTCAGGATTTGTGGTTGTTTACATCTCCATATCTGCATCTGTGACTGAGTACTGTTACGTCTTAATCTGTGTATATATTGTATTAATTTGGCTTTCATATTGGAAAACGGATATCTTTGGTTTAATGAATATTTCTTATTCTCTAATTTGCATATATTTTCTAATCTGGTTTATTTTTAAATGTAGGTTGCCAGCTTGAGGCAACGATTCTATCATTCTATCGCTCCTGGTGGGCTTGCAGGGGATCGGCGTGGAGTAGTTCCTGCTTCTGGCTTTTCTTTTAGTTCTCAACAAATATGGAAAGTCATTAAGGAGAACAAAGACCTTGACCTTCCTGCACATAAGGTAATATACATGCTGTGATGGTGCTGCTTTTGTTTACATGTTATGAATTTTTTTGAACCATTCAAGGGTCAACCCAATTGTAGGTTATGGTTGCTACTGTACGATGTGAAGAAATTGCCAATGAGAAATATGCCTCTTTTGTTGCACATGAGGTATTAACATTTCTTTCAGTATAATCCTATAACATATTTTGACGTTCTTAATTACTAATGGTGTGAAAATTGCTTTCACCTACCACTCAGGAATGGTGTCAATTGGAAGAGGATGTGCAATCTGGCCCTATTCCTGGATTTGGGAAAAAGCTCAATTCACTCCTTCATACTTCTTTGTCAGAGTGAGTATAGTTCAATTTATAGGACATTTATATTGGTAGTAGCTCAGTTATTGAATACCACATAACCATATGCTATGTCATAAGATTTTGTCTAATTCTGTTAGGTTTTGACAAATTTGGACAATATTTGATTTCAGTCCTGGCAACTAGAGCAGCAGGATTCCCCCCCACCCCTTGGTTTTTTGATATATTTTGATGTCAAAGTTTTACTTAACTAGGTGACATGAGTCAAGTGACTGGTTTTGCTTGTTCAAGGTGGTAGAAGAAAGACCGGGATTCATTTTATGGATGGAATTTTATAAGAATGGGATGTTCAGCTTTTTTGTTATTTATTTTATGGGAAAAATGTTTGTCCTTTTAAAGGACAAGTATTTTAGTTAAAATTAGTGTTTTTTATTTAATATTTATTTAAAAAAAGACCTCTCACTTTCTCCTACCATGATTTCTGTTCTCTCACCATAAAACACAGTAGTTTTGACTAAAATGACACATTTCTATGTTCTTTAAAAGGATAAACACTAATCCCTTATTTTATTCTCGAGTCTTAAATTTTGGTAGTTTCCTGTGTTACACAGTAATACCATCTAATGTTTTCAGGTTTCATTTACAATCCCTACACAAACTCTGAAAATGGTGTCATGGTTTTTTTACCTCATTAAACTTTTTTTTATTAGATTACCTCATTAATTTTGTATATACAAAAAAGCCCAGTTTTGTTGCTGCGATTTTATGTGTAATCTTCAAGTAAACTGTAGCTTGATATTGAATCTTAAAAAGTTTGCTATCTTAATGTTACATGTTACATCATGTAAGAATGAGTTGATCTTGACTGAAGGTATATTGAGCTATTGCATTTTCTTTAATCTAGGTATGATGCTGAGGCCACTTATTTTGATGAAGCTGTGAGATCTGCAAAACGAAAACAACTTCAAGAAAAATTGTTTCAAGTAATTCTTCTTAACTTGGCTCTTCTGTAGTCATGGTTGTTCAAACCTTTATTTTATTTTATTTTATTTTATAAACATAAATGAATTGAATTTGGGATAAAGGTGATGTTAATGTTGAAAGTTGAAACATAAATGAATTAATGAATATTTAATCAAGAATAACTATTTTAGATACTGGATTATTGGCCTTGTTTCTTTTCCCTTTAGAAGCTTTTGTAGATTTACGATGATGATTAGTGAGGTTTATATAATGGTATTTAACACCTTTTCAATTGGTTAGCTTGTCCAACCAGCATTCCAATCTGCTCTGGGACATATAAGATCTGGAACTTTGGATAAATTCAAGGAGGTATTTGACAAGGCTTTGAATGGAGGGGAAGAGTTTTCTGCTTCTGCTAATAATTGCATTGGGTCTTGTATGGCTCAATTTGATGAAGCATGTGCAGGTAATAAAAAGTTTCTTTTTTCTGTGTATTAGTGAACAATAAATTGAAGGCCCAATAAATATAATGAACACTTGGAAAGGGAGAAAAAGAGCATATGGATAAACAGGAAGTGGATTCTTTACCATGATTAATTTGGTGTTGGGAGCAGAGTCGCTCGGGTTTGGTTCATTCCAATGATCTGCTATCCGAGAAGTTAAACTTGATAATATTTGTTGCAAGTATACATCTATTTTACTCAACTGAATTACAACATGAAACTGATATGTTATCGTAGCAGATGTTCTTATTGAGCAAACAAATTGGGATACAACTAAAGTACGGGAGAATCTGCAGCGTGATATGGATGCACATGTTGCATCTGTATGTGCAGCTAAGATTTCTGAACTTACTGCATCATATGAGGTACGAAGCAGTGATCATTCATGTCTTGTGAATCTGTAATTGATTGTCTTCAAGCTCAGTAACAATGCTAAAATTTCATATTTTGTGCCAAAAATCAAATGTTGAAATTTTTAGAGTGGTAATGTGAGATTAAAACTAAGCAAGAGTGTCCGCTAGCAATACAGTCATAAAGGAGAAAGGGATAGATTGATACAATTGTATGTTGTCAATACCTTTTTTGATTAATAATAGCTAGTCAAAAAGTATAAGATACTTCTCATGCTGAATGACTGGTGATTTAGGTAAGTAGTTTATCAGTGTTTGTTGAGTTGAGTCTGTTGGTTTGTTTCTTAAGTTGAAATACTAACTTCTTGGGAAGTTTTCTGATTGCAGGCAAAACTGAAAGAAGCTTTGTCTGGCCCTGTTGAAGCTCTTTTGGATGGAGCTAATAGTGATACTTGGCCATCAATAAGGAACCTTCTTAGTCGTGAGACTAAATCAGCTGTTTCGGGGTTCTCTGCTGCGCTTACTGGGTTTGATATGGATGAAGAAACAAGACAGAAAATGATTTTGAGTTTAGAGGATTATGCAAGGGGTCTGGTAGAAGGAAAGTCTAGGGAAGAAGCTGGAAGAGTTCTAATTCGTATGAAGGAGAAGTATGAACCTTCTTCAACATCCATGGTGACTTTTACTTTTTCCTTCAAGTCTTACTTTAGAGGCTCCTACTTACGTTAAATTTGAAAGCAGGTTTACGATGCTGTTTAACCATGATTCTGATTCAATGCCTCGTGTTTGGACGGGGAAAGAAGATATTCGAGCCATCACCAAGACTGCTCGCTCTGCTGTATGACACGATTATGAACATTATTTTGTTACTGAGTTTGTATTACATTTTGTTATCTTCTTGACCAAATTTAACCCTTTGCAGTCTTTGAAGTTGCTATCTGTTATGGCTGCAATTCGTTTGGATGATGATGATACTGATAATATCGAGAAAACATTAGCAGTTGCATTGGTGGATTCATCAAGCAGTGCTGTTAATAGGAGCATCACAACAGTTGATCCGCTAGCTTCTAGCAGTTGGGAACAGGTGCATTTTTATTGTTGCTAGTTCTGTTTGAAGAAGTATTTAATTGTGTACTCATTTTGGTAGATGAGTGATCTGATTGACATCAATTAATGATCTGATTGCCCCAGAATGAATATATCTCTATCAGGGTTGAAATTGATTAATATATATTTTAGGCCACAAAAATGTTATTTTTTGTTCCTTGTGTGATGGTTTGAGAATATTTTTCTATCCTGGTCACTGATCATTTGTTGTGACTGAATTTTCTGTGTAGGTTCCATCCTCTAAAACACTGATTACCCCTGTTCAATGTAAATCTTTGTGGAGGCAATTCAAGACAGAGACAGAGTACAGTGTCTCTCAAGCCATTTCTGCACAGGCACGATGTTTCACATTTCTTAATGATTTAAAATATCTTCTATATTGTTATCAAAAAAATAAAAATAAATATCTTCTATATAAATTGGAAAAATGGAAAATCTATTATGACAAATTTAATGTTAATTAAATTCTATGCCTTTCTTTTGTATATTATCTATTTTAAACTTGTAACTGAAGCCATCTAGTTTAATTGTTTTAAAGGAATGAGGCATGGCTATGCTTTTATGTTTTCATGTTGTATGTTGCTTGTATTTATAAAGTTTTTGGCATTGTCCAAATGATTTTGCTCTTTTGTGGTAGTGTTTAGGTTCCATATGCAGTCAATGCATTTGCTAGCTAGCTGATATAATTAGTTTGATAAGCATTATGAATGTATATATTCTGAAGGCATTTGAAGTTTGTTCTCGCAGGTAAATGTTATACTATTTTTTACTTACTGATGTAATTCTATTTTATTTCTTCAGGAGGCCAACAAGCGTAGTAACAACTGGTTACCTCCCCCATGGGCAATTGTTGCTTTGGTTATTCTGGGATTTAATGAATTTATGACACTTCTAAGGTGCATATCAGCTTCACTCATCTGATGTCTATTTTCTTGCTTTTTTTCTTTTTTTCTTTTGTTTTCACTTGTTCTTAACTCTGCATCTCTCTCGTCTGGTAGCTGCAAAGTGTAAAAGTAGTAATTGTAAAATAAGAATGTATTCTACGTGTTGGACATAAAGTAGTGGATGGGCATTCTATTAACATAAATATGTTGCTCAAAGCACAAAATTAAAGAAAACTCTTCACTTTTGTTGTACTATTTAATTGGTCTTACCCAAGTTTGGTATTTTCTGTGGCAGAAATCCCTTGTATTTGGGTGTCATCTTTGTTGGTTTTCTTCTCATTAAAGCCCTGTGGGTGCAGCTTGACATTTCGGGTGAATTTCGCAATGGAGCCGTGAGTGTAATTTATTATGATCTTTATATTTATTGTTCTATCCCGATATTCATAAATTGTGTTTCTCTTGCCTGTTTGTTTGGTTTCGATCTGTAACCAGTTTCAGCTAATAAGCTACTATGCATTCAGTAGGGTTCTAGTGTTGATGCATTAGTAGTTCTTTAACCGAGTCATCTGGGTCTTGTCAACTAATCATTCTATATTTTGCAGTATCTAATATAGTAGCCTTATTTCTTACCTTTTGGCTTTCAGCTTCCGGGAATCATATCCTTGTCTAGCAAGTTTGTTCCAACTATCATGAATCTTATCAAAAGACTAGCAGAGGAGGGACAGAACCCTGCAACTAACAATCCTCAGAGAAACCCATCAATAAACAATTACAATGCTGTTACTGCTGGTAGTGCTGTCTCATCTAGTGCTTCATCTAACGTATCTTCATTGGACAATGGAACCGAATATGCCAGTTCATCAAAAGATGAGTAGGTGAAGAAAGTCATCTTACTGAAGAGCAATTTCTTTTTTTGGAAGATGGTGTTGTCTGCTGGCGGCATGCTGGGTTTTTGCTTGTCCACGAATTTATGACATGTTAGCATTCATGACATTCAGAGGCATTGGTTTTTGTGCAAGTGCCGAATACAGGGAGGGGGCAATGTTTTGTTCCGAGGTGGTCCCCCTTAAAATATTTCCAATTTAGGTGCTTCAGTTAGTTGGAGAAGTTAGCTTATTTTACATGGTCTTTGATGGTTATGCTGGTTTTGCGATCAATTTTGTTTGTAATTTTTATCAGTGTTTCTGAGTGTATTTTTTTTTGAAAATTTATTAATTGGACTCGTGTATTTATATTAGATTTTTATGATATACTAGAGGCTTGTGGAAGTTACATGTAAGATCGTGTTTGCTTCTTGTAATGCGAACTATTGATTCACGTGTAACATGGTGTTGAAAGATCGGAGATTGTTTACTTCTCTTTCTTGGATGTTTAGCATGCCTACCGTCTAATCAAATTAAAATTTCGTTTTCCAAAAAAAAATAAAAAAAATAAAAAAAATAATTTTCAGGACTTTTTATTTTGATGCTTTAACAATGACCAATAATGTTTTGTTGACATGCTATGTGAAGATCATCTTAATTCATGTTTGAATCAGTTTATTTTGAGTTTTTTTTTTAATATTTATTTTGTCAACTTGTTGGAAGATTTTTATTTTTATTTTTAAAAAAAATTAATCTTTCCAAAATAAGTTTGAAACATATATGTACATTGTTAAGAAAATTAATCAGTAAAAAATCGTTAATGTGTTTTCTACCAAATGTCAACATCAACTATATTACTTTATTGTATTTTTTTTAGGATTTTGTTAAATACGGATCGAAATAATTTAGTCTTTATGAAGTGGGTCTTCGTAGATTTATGATTTCAGAAATTTTGATTTTACGAACGTATTTTTCAGTCAAATGGAAATAATATTTGTGGTCCAGAACCCCCCCTGCCTCTTTTCTTTCTCTCTCTTTCCCTTTTGCCTCTTTTCTTTCTCTCTGTTTTTAATTATATAAAAGCTACTTCTCATTGAACCAACGCAAAATATGGGTCCATCATAGTTCCTTGCTTAAAACCGTTCATTTGGTTGTGACGAAAATAGTTTGTTTGGATTGATTGATAATGTAGGAATCTACTGTTTCCTTGTTTTAATACAAATAAATAAAAAATAGAACAAAGAATTCATTAGTTCAAGTGTAGATAATCATTCTCACGAAGTCACGAACTGAAGTTAAAGTGAAGGAAAAATTAACTGTAGATACGATTTTTCTTTTTCTTTTATAATTTAGGCATGCATTCGTTATTTCGTTTAAGTAATAAATTTCATTTAAGGACTTATGATTATTTCTTTTTCAAGAAACTTTATTAAATGTTTTATTTCCCCGCATTTTTATTATTCCCAAACAATGAAAAACATAATCTCAATTAGAGAGAATCAAATATAATAATATCTCCAAACAAAATGGTCATTCTTCCCATTTTTATTCTTCCCTTTTTCGATTAAGTTCGTTTCCCCAAGAAGTTTAAGTGACTGTTTGAATTGTTGAACTGGAATTAAAATATGAAAGTTACATACATGGTCAGGTTTTGATCTCCTCAAAAGTAGTTGAGAACTTTCATTTGATGTCTAATTGTCTACAGCTGTATTTGAGGCTGGAAATTTTTTACCTTAGGACTTTAAGTAACAGTGTACTATTTTTTTTGTTGTTGGGATAATCACGGTGTAAATTGTTTTTATGTTTTGATTGCGAATTTAGTTTTTATAATTTGGTTTTTCATTTACACCAATTAGAAATAGATATAATAGCTCTACATTGTGGTTTGTTTAGCAACAACCGGAGGCATCTTAAATATAACCAGTAGATCAAAATGGCAAAGTTGATGAAGGATGAAATTAAAACTTAAAACAACCACATGGACTAATTATAAGAGAGCTGTTTTGCCATTCCCATTCTAACAATATTTAAGTAAAACAATTGAATTCATTAACATATTAAGATTCATTTCAACCACCATTAGCATTTGATAGATAAGCTTGTATCATATTTTCGTCAAAGCTCTTCTCAAGATTATAGCATTTTTGGATTAGATTAATTTTTAGGGAAAGTTAGTTTGTTTTTCAGCATATTTGGATGAGTGAGAATATTCTTATTATCAAAAAATTTCACTACCAACTTACTATTTATCTAATCACCATTGAATAAGGGAGAAAAAATATTGAAAAATTTTCAAAGAGAGAAAAAATGCTGATCCAATGGTAATTAGATATGTAGTGAAAAATTTTGGTAGTAAGAATACCGGCTTTTTCACCCTTTTGCCCCTTATTAATTAATTAATAACTATTTTGCCTCTGATTCGAAACTATTTATCAATCTGCCCCTCTTTAGTCGACTACCTTGCATTTTTAATCGACTAAATGGCCAAAACAGACAAAAAATGGCTGCTGGGAGATTTAGTCGACTAAATCTCCTTATTTAGTCGACTAAATCTTCATATTTGACCAAAAAAAAAAATAAGTCAGTATGATTGTAATCGATTAAGTAGGGAGATTTAGTCGATTAAATCTCTCAACAATCGTTTAGTCGATTAAAAATGCAAGGTAGTCGATTAAAGAGGGACAGATTGATAGATAGTTTTAAATCAGGGACAAAATGATTATTAATTAATTAATAAGGGGCAAAAGGGTGAAAAAGCCAAAAATACCTCCCTACTATTTGGATTAGCTTAAATTCCATTACACAACTTTTAGTATGTGGCAAGTTGGCAACTAACATTTGACTCATATAATTAACTATTTGTAAATATAAGACAAAGCTAATTACAATACACTCACATAATGTGTTAGACCTGCCCCAAGCATATCTTTAAATAACATGAGTTGTGTTTTTTTATTTTTCATTAAATTTTTAATTATAAATTATTTTAAATATAAATTAAGTTAATCCAAACACTTAAACTTTTGCCTTAAGCTTTCCTGAAATCATCTATTTTTAACAAAACACATCCAATTGATAATTTATTAGGCAGAATAATATGCACCTTCTTTTCTTTTCTCTATGATTCAATATTACTGACACTGATGAGCCTCATCAGCATTTATGTTTATATTGTTACTTTGATCAAGGACGAACTGCCACTGTCATAAATCTGCTAACACCTGCCTAAGTTATAATGCATAATAACTGTGACAATATGAAGTCCTTTGTAATGTGCCACAGCACAGGTGCTGAATAGCTGTAAAAAAAGAAAATGACAGTTGCACAAATACATGTAGTGTTTGGGCAGTTTACTGAATGTTTAAGTGAAGTTATTATGAAGTCCTAAGTTCAGTTGTTATTCAATAACTAATGATAAAAAGTTAAGGAAAATTTATAAAAAAAGTCAATATGTATTATTATTATTATTGATAGTAACTCAAATTCAAAGGAATGATTGTGTAAGTTGAATTAAATTCATGAATATTTGACCTTGGAGGATATAAGTTCTAAAAAATCCATTCAATCCAAAATTTTAAGTAGTTAGGTGAGACTATATTAATAGTTTTTATATTTTTCTAACACACCCCCTCACACTCACATAAGAACTCACTAGGCTTGAAAGATAGATAATATATAGACCCACCTACATGCAAGGAAGCACGAACACTTGTAAAAACAGGAAGAGTCGGGTCCGACACGCTCCGACACGGCGACACGCTCCGACACGGTGTCGGACACGCGGTTGACTTTTTCCGACACGTTGACCATTCCGACACGCGAATTTGACCGTGTCCGACACGGTCAAATGACATTTTCGTAATTTTTTTTTTTTTTTTTCAAAAAAAATAATTTTTTTTAAAAAGTTAAAATATATTAATAAAGCTTCAACCTGATCATATCAATTTTATCTTTTTGTCTTTTTTTCCCTTAAGTAGATAAGAGATCATCTCAGCATCATTGTTATCAATTCCTATCACGCTCTTGTTGTATCTTCTTCTCTCTGATCTCTCTCTAATATGATTTGATCTCTCTATCTGATATTATATCTCTCTCTCATCCCAGTTCTTATTTTTTTGATTAAAGCTTCCATCTTTATAACGTATTGATGGGTATTATTAATTCAATTTCATTTTTTTGTTAAATTATTAAATATTAAATGAAATATACCCCATATAAATTAAAAATATTATTTAATATTAAAACGTGTCGCAACGTGTCGAAATCCATAATTTCTTAGGATTGACGTGTCAGAGTGTCGTGTCACGTGTCGCGTGTCGTATCGGTGCTACCTAGCTTACATGTGCTAAGAAACTCCACAAGATATAATTAATTATTAATTAAATAGGGGACGATAAGAATCGAACATGTGATATCGAAACTCTGATACCATATAATAAATCAATTCAATTCAAAAGTTTAAGCTGTTAGATGAGGCTACATTGATTATTTTTATACTTCTCTTGACATAAGTAATGGGATTTCAAAAAAAATTGGTGAAATAGTGATACATTTACTTATCTGCCTACCAAATTGCCATGATAAGCTTCATATTAGTTGTAGTTAATTACAAACTTTTGACGTCCTCTTTAAAGCACTTGAAGCAGAGGAATAGTACATTGGAAGAAGTGGATAGACAGTACAGCTAAGCATGGGAAGCTTGGAACATCCAAGTAAGGTGTCATTCATGGGAGGGTGGGGCTTCTACTTCTAATTTTGGCATAGGAAGGATCAAATGCCATAAAATTAGGTTCAGAGCTTATAGCAGCAATTGTTCAACTTTGAGCTTTTAAAGAAATGAAAGAAAAGAAAAAGGATATGCATATTTATGTCATACTTGCATGTGCAAATAAATGATTCTAGGTTGTCAATGATATAGAAGTGATTCATTGTTAACATTAAATCACATTTGGCTTTGCCAAGTGATGAAATAAATGGATTCAGCCACGTATTGCCAACTCTTGTCTCTTGAATTACTATCATGATCTCATCTTTTCCTTACCATTTTGTTTTATATGTCTTTTACTTTTTTCTTTTTTTCAACTCTCTGTTGAGGTGGCTAGGACAAAGAGTTGGCTTCGGTTTCTTAAGCTGAAATAAGTGCAAACAGATCCCTAAGTCTTCAGATGAATATTTGGATTTCTAGATAAATCAGACAATATAAGTCATAAATATTTTAGCGGTTTTGGACTCTTATGCTTATAGTAGACTCATTATACGTCATAAAGAACCAAAGAGATTATAAATAATTGATTATATCTATATATTTATTATGTTATGAGTTAAATACTGTTCTGCAAAATTTGCATGATTGTTCTTGTCTCTTGTGTTCGTGTGTGTCATTTCATTCATCTTGACTCCAAAAATCTTTTACCCCACAAACCGCAGAATCAGTTGCTTGGCGTTGGTTCATTGACACCACAAAGTTTATCACCTAATTAAAGGGGTTAGTAATTTCAAATGCATGCATGATCCAATTAGATAAACCAATAAAATGTATCATTCAATTGTCTCCTCAACTCTCCCATTGACTTCTATTGCCATGATAACCAATCAACAAGATAAATAGCTAGAATCACCAAACAATAACACATATATTTATATTGGAATGAATTCAGAAGAAAACAATGAAAACTAAAAAAAAATTCTTTTTCTTGTCATACCATAAATTGCACAAAATACTTGTTTTCTTTTCTAATTTATTTTCATTATGGTCGTAGGTGCTGACTATGAATGTTGCTATTAATGACTGCTAAGTCAAGTACCAGGGACAGTTGAAGGAGAAAAATCCAAGCGGTGCTTTCTAATCTAATCATCCACAAGAAAGGAGAAAAAACAAAAGAAAGAAAATAAATTGCCTATTTTTTGTAGCATATAAAATATACATTATACATCTTAACAACTCATTGTGTAGTCTGATGAATGAGCTGTCTTTGTACAAACAGATGGACATGATCAGAAAAAGACAATGTCAAATCCAACGGCTGATGAATCTTCACTCTAACCGCGGCATTCATTTCCTCATTAAATGTCTTATTCAGTTATAGTTTCCAGTGTTTCTTAAATATAGTGGTAGTGGAAAGCACCATTCTATGTTAGTATGTTCTTTATTTAGTTTTTTCTTTCTCATTTCTCATATTAACTAATAGATTTTGTTACATTAATCTTGATAGATACGGTTATGATGTATTTTTGAGTATTTATATGATGTGCACACAAAACAAGGCCAACCAGAGGCAGCCACTTATAGGTTGGAAAGAAACAGCTTCTTCAGTGAGTGCTTTTTCTGGCCTGTGAGATTCCATGGCTTCAGTTGGTGCAGTGAAAATCTTGTGCTTAGTTCTATGGCTCTGGAACTTTCTACCTCCTTGTCAAGGTTTCTACCTTATTCAGTTCAGCTTGTATTTTCAAGATTGTTATCTCTAGATAAAGATCATTTTCTATTATAGATATATAGGAGGACTTCTCTATTTTCAAGGCTAAATTCTTCTCTATCTTTCAGTGTCCTTTAATTGGCTTCTCAATTTTTTAACTAATGGAATCTGGGTTCTACCTGTGATTCTGGCAATTTGCTATACAGATAGGAATTTGTAAATGTAGTATGATGCACCAATCTATCTCAAAGAATCTTGTGAAATATGTAGCCAGTGTGGTTCTGGTTTCTTCTACCTTCATATAGAGCTTCACTTCAAGAGCACATATATGGCTAGATCACAGACAAATACTCAATTTGCTAGTTCTTGAATTTATAGCACATATTTGCTAGTTTAATCTGTTTTGTTGATCATGATCATTATTCACATATATTTGCTTGCTTTTCATTTCAATTAAAAATGTACTACTTTTTTTTGTGTAGGAGGGGTCTTAAACTCTAAAAAGTTAATAGCATTAATAATGTATTGAAAATGTACTTAAACTAGTCAAGATGAGACTGAAATTTGACAAGCACATTTCATTGCAGGTAAGCAGAACTGGCATGAAAGCTATCCTTTTATCAAACATGCAAGCTCATTCTCATCACCATCAATTTCAACTACCTCCAGCAATAATGGCTATGACTACATAATAGTGGGAGGTGGCACAGCAGGGTGTCCTTTGGCTGCAACCCTCTCTCAAAACTTCAGTGTTCTGCTGCTAGAAAGAGGGGGTGTTCCTTTCTCCAATCCCAATGTTACATTTCTAGAGAACTTCCACATTACCTTAGCTGACACTTCTCCAACTTCAGCTTCTCAATACTTCATTTCAACAGATGGAGTTTACAATGCAAGAGGAAGGGTTTTGGGTGGTGGTAGTTCTATCAATGCTGGCTTCTATACTAGAGCAAGCCAAAGGTAAGGCTTCACACAAGCTAGCTTGCTTTTGTTTTGTTATTCTATCTTCTTCGTTCACTCATGCCTCTTCTTTATAATTTTTCTTCTTTTTTCTTTCCTTGTTTACTTTTTGATTTTCATTTTTTTTTCTTAATGATGCAAAATTATTTTTGATTGAAATCTCCATTTTTTTTTTCTAGAATATGTTATTCCCTTTTTATTATTCCTTTTCTCGTGGAATACATTGCATGTAGTTGAGGGATGCAATATATGATCTGGATGTATTAATTATTAGTCCTTTTTTTTTTATTAAGTCATTACATACAATTTACAAAAAGTTACATTTCTATTTATTATCAAATATTTTTTTGAATGTTCTTATCCGCACGTTTTAACATAGACTTACATAATATTTAATAATTCTAAAATTAAATGTATTTTTTATTTGTCTAAAAATTATTCATTTAATGTTACCTTATAACTATTTACTTCTATTAAAGTTGACCTACGTGGCCTATACGACTAATGAATTTGCACGTGAAGGATGTTATTAAAGTTCCAACAACTTCTTGGATGTCTATAGGAAAATTATTTTCAAGGGAAGAAAATAAAACTGGCTATGTGCTTAAATTTTATATATTAGCTAAGATCAAATGTTGATTATATATATATATATATATATATATATATATATATATATATATATATATATATATATATATATATATAATGATCCGTTTACAAATTTTTTTTGAAATTTTTTACAAATTATATTATATTCTTCTGAGAGAACATAGTGTAGTTTGTAAACAAAAAAGTTTGTAAATATAACTTGTCTCGTATATATATATATAGGGAAAAACATTTCTCGGTGACCCCAAAACTACGTCGTTTTATTTATTTATTTCCTTATATTAATTGATTCAGCTTTGAATGGTTATGATTCCCTTTTTCCCTCTCTTCCTTTATCACCATTGATCCATCTTTGTACGGTTATGATTACTAGCTGGAGATAAGATTATCTCAAGCAGCTTGAGAAACGATAAGCCCATATATATATATATATATATATATATATATATATATATATATATATATATATTGCAAGGTATTTACTTTGAGTCTCTCTCTAATACATTTGAGGTACAAGCATGGATTTTACAAGTGGAATGAGTAGCTTAATAAAAATTTAAATATACTTTTCATACAATCACTACACTTAAATATTAAAGGCTTAAATTTACATTAATTAAGTTAGAGGTTTGTTGTCATCTCTTTTTGGTTTAACAATTAAAAATTTAAAATGATGAAATGACACCCACACATACATATATATATATATATATATATATATATTACATTAATCCACTTCTCATGCCATATTTGAAAAGATTAGGAATTGAAGAACAATGATCCATTTACTAAAATTTTAAAATTGTAGTGAATAATTATTGAAATATTTTCATATAAAATTCTTATGCAAAACTAACAGATGAATCATTAATTTTCAGTTTTTATAAAATAACAATCTAATTAATAGTTTGGTAGAAGTTAAATGCACCCACATGGGAAATCTTCAACTCCAGTCAAAGTTCCTAGTATGAAATTTGAAACCTTATAACATTTCCCCATTTTCCCCACTCTTGATACACGTACCCTTCTAACACTTGAAATTGAAATTATAAAATGGTACACAGCTTCACGTGCATAGGACGTGCAATAACATCGTATCCTATTAATCATGTACTTACATTTCACATCCTTTTGTTAGCTTATATGTCCCACTATGTCATATACATTAGTGCCCATTTTTCTCTCTCGTTATCTATAGTTTTTGGCCTTTGGCTGTTGAATTATTGTATGCATTTTTTTTAAGGAAATCTACATGAGGCTAAGTTTAGTCTTGAAAACAGTTATGCAGTCCTTTCTATGAAGAATTTAGATGTTGATATATTACCTACTTAATTAATACATTAAGGAAATAGTTATGTGCCAATACCAGAAGCATGACAAGTAGGAAAAAAGGGGCAAGAAAATGTTTATAGAAAAAAAAAATGTTAGACTATTGAGAATTGATTGATTAAAGCTATTCATAATGAAATAATTGATGGTAACCCCTTCATATTCATGACATTTATGGCTACATTTTTTCTTATATGAAATTATCTTTTCAACAATTAAATGCTGTTTGTGGTCCTTTGTAACACTATTTTATGTCATGGAAGTGATTAGGTGGGAGTGTCAGATATGAGGAAAGGGAAAGAAAACAGGACATTCAATTGTTACTAGGAAACCTTCATATTTGGTGAAAGTCATTAAGGTGCTCTTTTAGATGTCTGGTCCATCTTAGGAACAACACAACCACCGAAAACCCTGTTACCATAGCTAGCATCTAACCTCCACTTTCCTCCATAGGTATCTCTAATTTATATATCTCCGTTTTCTTATAAAAAAAAAATTATTTTCTATTATTTATTTATTTTAAAATCTACATAATTATATTTTATATAATTTAACATAAAATCTAGTATTACATACACACAAAAATCAATAACTTTATAGATGTAGATTTACCCTGCAAATAGTTGGGTAATATTTCACATTAAAATTTGTAAAAAAATTATATTTCTACTTTACACTATTAGACTTACCTCTAATTTTATCTAAGGTTTAATTAGTATTTATATATAAATCTATAACAACATTAAAATAAATAAAACTGACAGCGAATTTGGACAATTATTAGATTGCATGTAACATCAATTATTATTATTATTATATATATATATTTTTAAAAAAATACTTTTTTTCTTTAGAATTTTCACAAATAGTTACGTAATTATTAATTTGATAGTTGGTAGTGGCTTGACTTGACCCACGGTCTTGGTCTTTGCCATTAAATAGAGGGCATTTTGGGTTATTCGCCCTATTCTTTTCGGAGCAAAGTGCCAAGTTTCTTTTAAATATTTTTCGGTGTTTGACCAAAAAAAAATGGCTTGAATGAGCTGATAGCAAAATCATACATCACATGGCTATTTTATAATTTGTAACAAAATTTCATTAAATTTATTAATTGCCAAATCATATTTTCATGTACTTTTCTATCAACTGAAACTACTCAGGTAGATGTTCCTCCAAATATAGACTAGTATCAGTTCCTAACATTTTTTTCTCAACATTTTATTAACTTTCTTAATTAGTTTATGACATTTGTAAACGACTCTCCTATTAAGGAGCTAAGATAGATTTTTCTTTTTCTTTTTTTGGTGAAAAGATAGATTTTTCTTTAAATTGTTAATGAATGATATTGAATGCTTCTTAGATAGTTTCCTATGAGTTTCTTTCTATATTCTATTTTTTTTTCTTTATTTTTATTAAGACATTTCATTCATCAAATTGTCTAGTATAAAACCAAACTGAGCTATAACTTTATTAAGTGTCTGGCTGTATTTATTATATTTGATAACGATGTTTGAAAAAATGTGGTCCATTACAAAACGCCAAGATTTGCAAAATATAATTTAAGACTTCAAGCCATAAAACGAGACATCAGTGATAGTGATTTTGGTCTAAAAAAAGCTAAGAAATTAAGAAAGAAAGAAACATCATACGAATTAACATTCAAATTATGCATGCATCCCCTAAATGTGACAGTGTTCAACTAAAATTGACAATCTAGTAATAATCATACCCCTCTAGAACATTTATCTCAAACATGTCTTCTGTTAAAACTTTTTCTATGGAATGTAGCTTTATACAGAAGGTGGGGTGGGAAGCCAAGCTAGTAAATCAGTCTTACCAATGGGTTGAAAAGCAAATTGTTCACCGTCCAAAGTATTCAGCTTATCAGAGAGCAGTGAGGGACAGTCTTCTAGATTCTGGAGTGTCTCCTTTTAATGGTTTCACCTATGATCATATCTATGGAACCAAGATTGGTGGAACCATTTTTGACAGATTTGGCCGTCGCCACACAACTGCTGAATTGCTTGCTTCTGGAAACCGTGACAAACTTACTGTTTTGATCTATGCCACTGTCCAAAAGATTGTTTTTGATACAAGAGGTACACATAAGATACTTTAAGTTTCAAAGAGTTATTATTACCTCAAAATGTTATGGCAGTTTAGGCCTTTGAACTGAAATAGGTATTGCTACTGTTGCAGGAAAAAGACCAAAAGCTGTTGGGGTTATTTTCCAGGATGAAAATGGTAAACAGCATGAGGCAATTCTGGGAAATGATAGGCATTGTGAAGTGATAGTTTCTAGTGGGGCAATTGGGACTCCTCAGTTGCTAATGCTTAGTGGAATTGGACCAAAAGCAGAACTCCAGAACTTGAACATCTCAGTAGTCCTTGACAACCCATTTGTTGGGAAGGGAATGGTAGATAATCCCATGAACACAGTTTTTGTTCCTTCTAATAGGACAGTTAATCACACACTCATACAAACTGTGGGTATCACCAAGTTGGGTGTGTACATTGAGGCTAGCAGTGGGTTTAGTCAGTCCAGTGACAGCATTCACTGCCACCATGGTATCATGTCAGCTGAGGTATGCAATAATATTTCCCTAAATTTACAAAGGGTTCCATTTTATTTTTATTTAAAAAAAAAAAGACCAAGATCCGACATCGGATTCTGGTAAATATTTTACAAACAAAGTATTTTTGTCGCAGCTGCAGAAATACTTTTGCCATTTACAAACATTGAAATCATTAAAAATTAGATGTTACAATGTATGTCATTTCTCATAATATTAGTGTAGTGTCCAAATGCCACATACATAACATTTAGTATATCAAACATAACCAAAAAATACTGTTACAATATGTTATTCTCATTTTTCATTTTTAACATGATAAACCAGATTGGGCAGCTCTCCACAATTCCTCCTAAGCAAAGATCACCAGAAGCTATTCAAGCTTTTATCAAGAACAAGAAAGACATACCAATTGAAGCATTTAGAGGAGGCTTTATCTTGTCAAAAGTTGCAAATGCTTGGTCAGCAGGTGAACTCAAGTTGATCAACACCAATGTGAAGGACAATCCTTCAGTTACCTTCAACTACTTCAGTCATCCATATGATCTTCAGCGCTGTGTTGAAGGAATCCGCTTGGCAATTAAGGTAGTTCAGTCAGAACACTTCACAAACTACACTTTGTGTGAGAAACAAACCACAGAGAAACTGCTTAACCTCTCTGTGAAGGCTAATGTCAACTTCATACCTAAGCATGCCAATGACACAGAGTCACTAGAGCAGTTCTGCAAAGACACTGTGATCACAATTTGGCACTTCCATGGTGGGTGCCATGTGGGGAAGGTAGTTAGCCCTGATTATAAGGTTCTTGGGGTTGACAGACTCCGTGTAATAGATGGCTCAACATTTACTGAATCACCAGGAACTAATCCTCAAGCCACTGTGATGATGATGGGCAGGTATGCACATAGGGATCATAACACTGAATAAACATGTTTTTGGATAAAATCTATAGTTATGATACCGACAATTGCATGTGAATAATCTATTTATGTTGGTGACAGGTACATGGGACTGAAGATCTTGAGAAATAGGTTGGGGAAACTGGCTGGTATATAAGGTGGACTATGTTGTGTGAAGATCATATTAAATCTAAAAAAATGGAGAAGAAAAAGTGTGTAATATGAAGGTGAATGTTGCAGATAAAAAAAAAAAAAGCAGTGTTAGTTGTAGGATTGGAAATGAATGTAGTTTATTTGTTGTAACATCTGGTAAACAGTGATTATTGGTAATCAAGAAAGTCTTGGCTTTTTGAGGACGAAAAAGTTACTTAATGGCACGTTTTAACATATTCCAAATTCCTGGGAAAAAGGAAAAGTCATTTTGGCTTTTTAAAATATGGAAGTTGTTTTAAGTTTTAATAGACACAAAAACTTGTAGCCAATTATTATTACAAAAAATGAAGAGGTGGAAAGAAACTATAATGACCCTAACTGGTAAATCTTAGTTAGAGATTTAATTTAAGGATTTAAATGCCATAATTAGATTCAGTGAGCGATTTCGAGTATTTTGACTGTAATCATGACTATGTTATGAACAGTGCGTTCTGCCGGAGAATTTACAGTTTTGTGAATTAACCGGTAGAGCTTAAAATGAGCAAAATAATTTTAGGAACATAATTTGAAAATTCTGATGACAAATATGAGTTCAGAACGAAAAATTGTATAGTCTGGCACTTTCCGTGAAAATCTCGTGAATAGTGTTTCTACCGGGTATTTTGTACTGCTGTTTAAGCAACCGGTAGAGTCCAGAAATAAATAATTGATGAAATAAGAATAAGAAAGTCCAATATATGCCAAGCGAGTCAATATAGGCCCAAGAAAATGATAAGTTTATAAGTGTTAAGTTTCAGAATTAAATAAAGTACAGTTAGTGGTTCACAGTGCATTTCGTTAAAAACGGTGCAAAAACCATACTGTGAATTATGAATATTGTTCCTTAGGAAATAAAAATTAATTTAAATAACTTTAGAAAAATAAAAATATATCCGTAGCTTTAAGTTAAGTTTCCGGTAAATTTAAGTGAAATACGCGATAGAAAAACATCCGACAAAAGGGCCACATGTGCCTAAATAGCTTGGCCACTTAAATGAATCACTATTCATTGCAAAAATTTCTTCTTCTCTCTCTTGAAGGGCCGAGCTTCAGCCATGGAAAAGGGGGGGGTTAGGGTTTTGCTTGTTTTGTTGATTTCTTCTTGAATTCTCAACCAAATCTTATGACCCACCACTTGAAATTGATTAGGAACCACTCAAGGAATCCATTGCACCTATCCATTTGAGCTATAGTTGAGTGTGTGAAGAGTTATTCCTCCTCTTATTTTCGGATTACTATTCATAGGAGGAGAAAAAGTGGGTTTTTGATGGAGCTTTGCTTGGAGGTTATTCTCTAGGCTTTGTACAAGTGATTAGAGGTAAGAAACCTTTATTTCTATGGTATTATTTTGTGATCTATGTTTTGAAAATTTGGAGCATGTTTTGAGTGGGAAATATTTGATGTTAGAAGGTGAAAATTATGATGGATTGTTGTTGTATAGGAATGATAGTGTTTAGTAAGCATTAATTTGTGATAAAAAAATTGAAAAGCCCTAGTGCACTCTTCCCCTAGGTTTCGGCCTTCATGGCTTATATAGGGTTTATCATGCAAATTTTTATTGTATGTTTGAAAAGGTAAAATATGTTGGAATGTAGTGTAAATGGATTAATTGGTGGAAATGCCAAAGTTAGAAAAAAATCCTACAAATACTTGCTCTATGTTGCGAACTATAGGATGTTTAGGGGTATATATATATATTGGTTACATTTTATTCTAATAAAATGGGTTGCATTTTAATATACCAATGGATGAGCTAAGAAGTGAAATGCTTTGACAAATGGTTGAAAAATACCTTGAGTCCCTAAGGGTACGCCCGCGACTTTTAAAGAAAAATAACATGATTTATGTGAAAGATTCTTAAGTAAATGCTTGATTAAATTAAAGAACGCCAACGGGTGTATAGAGGTCTAGACTTGTGTATTGGCATAGAATTGGCAAAAATATAAAGAAAGGAAAATAAGCGATAAAATGTATGCTTATGAAATAATCATGGTATTGCATCATTTTATTGATGCATTGTAAATTATTCTCTAGGTGTGCCTAGGGATTGAGAAGGATCGGAAATCTCTTGAAGCGATAAAAGTAACTTGTTCCACAAGTAAGCGTATTGGTAAAGCTTCAAGAGGTAAGCTCTATGTTTAAGGAGTCTTTTCCTACTTGAGTGCTCCACCATGGTTAGTGAACTATGGTTGGACTGTATGACTGTGATTTAGATGCTTTGTATAGATGCATTCATATAGAGTTATTTGATAACATGATATGTTTTGCTCTGATATGACTTCTGTAATATGATTTCTGTAACAATCTCTGGCCATTGATTGTATAGTACCCGGACGTCCGCTTTGGGGTCCTCCCTCGGGACTGATGGTGTACTCCTCTGATATGTCTGGTTCCGCTTTGGGGTCCTCCCTCGGGAACACGTGCGTTGATTTCCGCTTGGGGTCCTCCCTTGGGAATGACGGCGCACATCTCTGATATGATATGGATATATGCTCTGTTCTGTTATGATATCTGTTATATGTTGTATTTGTATACTCTGTATCTGAATTTCATGCAGGAGTGAGCCAGGGGTATGGAGAATTCTCTATAAACCTGGAGCTTATTGAGATTTGTAATCTCACCCCTCTTTGGGGACACATTTTCAGGGGCCCAGATTTCCGGTGAGTCCTCACTAGGCAGGGACACGACACGTGGCTGAGGCAGTTGACAGACCGGATTTTGAGTGGCTGTAGGCTACTACCTTTTTGGAGTGTTTGATGTATTTTAGTATTTTCGCATTTGATGGATCATGATATTGATCCTTTATTTTGTATATGGCCTGTATATGTTTTGTACATGTCTATCAGTTTGATGCATGTACATTTGAGTATTCAGGAACGTTATATGATGATGTAGTATTCAGATAGGTTTATGTTTTGATGGCATGCTGTTAGATTTAGTGGCACGGAGCCATGTTATGCATGCGCCCATGTATGGGTATTTGATTATATTTGGATATCTGGCATTTCTGAATTGATATGTTGTATAAACTGTTTATCAGGAAATGCTTCTGAGTGGGATTGGAAAATCCCCAGTTGTCCGATTTATAGAGGAAACTCTGCCCGATTTTCGTTTACGCCGAGTAAGAATTAAGTTAGAAAAAGAAAAAGTTAGCTCATATTTTTGTAAGTTAAGTCTTCCGCTGTTTCTGTTTATATGTATGTTAATTGATGTGTTATGTTAGAAAGAATGCTAAATGCCTTCCGAAAACATGCACCACCAAATTATAAAGGAGGCATTGATCCTATTGCTGCAATTCAGTGGTTAGAAGAATTGGATCGCATTTTTACTGTCATGGAGTGTGATGATCAGCAGAAATTGTTGTATGCTTCTTATATGTTGCAGAATGATGCAGCTGATTGGTGGAGAAATACCCGTCTGCCCTTGGAATGTCAGGGTTATGCTATTACCTGGCCTTTATTTAAAAGGCAATTCTTGCTGAAATACTTTCCGGCTGAAGCCCGGATAAGGAAGAAGGGTGAATTTGAAGAACTAAAGCAGGGTCAGATGTCTATTGATGAATACTTGAATAAGTTCAATAAGCTGGCCAAATACTCTCATTTCCAGAGAGCTCCACCTACAGAGGATGACTTGATTTTTAAATTTCATAGAGGATTACATGATAACATCTCTGAAAAACTTGCAGGTGACTCATTTGATACTTTTGCTGCACTTGTTAAAAAGTGTAAAAATATTCAAGAATATTACAGAAGGAAGCATAAGGACCAATCTGCTCCTAATTCTGGTCCTAAAAACACCTCTGGGAATTCTAAAGGAAAAGGGTTGCAGGTTAGACAGTCTGATGGTAAGTTCAAAAAGGCGGGAAATTCTAAGCCTGGAAATATTAAGCCTGCTTCTCTATGTGCTACATGTGGTAAAGTTCATGCAGGGGTTTGCAGAAAAGAGCAAAGACTGTGTTACAAATGTGGCCAACCTGGGCATTTTTAATGAAGACTATGTTTGTGAAAATGTGAAATTCAAGTATGAAGGCAGGGAATATTCTGCCGACTTTATTGTCTTGCACCTTGCTTCTGTGAATTTAATTCTGGGGATGGATTGGTTGTCCAAGTACTGTGTGAAGATTGACTGCTGCAGTAAAACCATTTATGTCTCATCTCATGATGAAGAAATGGAGTCTCCTTATTTGTCTGTACTTCAGGTGGTAAAGGCCTTGAAGGAAGGAGATTCCGGGTATGTTTTATTGGGAGGTCTGGTTGGCGTCAACAAGGAGCCAATTTCTGTTATTCCGATTGTCTCTGAGTTTGAGGATGTCTTTCCGGATGAAATTCCGCACTTTCCTCCAGAGAGGGAAATTGAATTTGCAATTGACTTATTGCCTGGTGTGGGACCTATCTCCCTTTCCCCATACCGGATGTCACCTCTAGAATTATCTGAATAGCAAAGACCAACTGTAACCAAGTAGATGTACATAACAACATAA